>NC_072470.1:60000-91863 GCF_027596085.1 Anoplopoma fimbria
CAGTATAAGTACACTTATGTACTACAGTATAAATACACTTATGTAGTACAGTATAAGTACACTTATGTACTACAGTATAAGTACACTTATGTACTAGAGTATAAATACTTATGTACTACAGTATAAGTACACTTATGTAGTACAGTATAAATACACTTATGTACTACAGTATAAATACACTTATGTAGTACAGTATAAGTACACTTATGTACTACAGTATAAATACACTTATGTACTACAGTATAAGTACACTTATGTACTACAGTATAAATACACTTATGTACTACAGTATAAGTACACTTATGTACTACAGTATAAATACTTATGTACTACAGTACAAATACTTATGTAATACAGTATAAATACTTATGTACTACAGTATAAGTACACAGTTACCGATGTGTCCGCTGTTTGAGTCGTAGTCGAAGGCGTCGACGGTCAGAGACAAACTGTCAATGTAGAAAAACGTCCTCTGATCCAAAGACCAGTCCAACCCGTTGGATATGTCCACCTGAGAGACAGACAGGTACAGAGACAGCCAGGGACAGAGACACAGACATGTACAGAGAGAAAGACAGGTACAGAGAGAAAGACAAGCGAGAGACAGCCAGGGACAGAGACACAGACATGTACAGAGAGAAAGACAGGTACAGAGAGAAAGACAAGCGAGAGACAGCCAGGGACAGAGACACAGAAAGGTGAGGGACAGACAGGTACAGAGAGAAAGACAAGTGAGAGACAGACAGGTACAGAGAGAGAGACAAACAGGTACAGAGAGACAGACAAGTACAGAGAGAAAGACAGGTACAGAGAGAAAGACAAGCGAGAGACAGACAGGTACAGAGAGAAGGACAGGTACAGAGGGAAAGACAGGTACAGAGAGAAAGACAAGCGAGAGACAGACAGGTACAGAGAGAAGGACAGGTACAGAGGGAAAGACAGGTACAGAGAGAAAGACAAGGAGAGACAGACAGGTACAAGAGAGAAGACAGGTACAGAGGGAAAGACAGGTACAGAGAGAAAGACAGGTACAGAGAGAAAGACAAGCGAGAGACAGACAGGTACAGAGAGGACAGGTACAGAGAGAAAGACAAGCGAGAGACAGCCAGGGACAGAGACACAGACATGTACAGAGACACAGAAAGGTGAGGGACAGACAGGTACAGAGAGAAAGACAAGTGAGAGACAGACAGGTACAGAGAGAGACAAACAGGTACAGAGAGACAGACAAGTACAGAGAGAAAGACAGGTACAGAGAGAAAGACAAGCGAGAGACAGACAGGTACAGAGAGAAGGACAGGTACAGAGGGAAAGACAGGTACAGAGAGAAAGACAGGCGAGAGACAGACAGGTACAGAGAGAAGACAGGTACAGAGGAAAGACAAGACGAGAGACAGACAGAGAGAGAGACAGACAGGTACAGAGAGGACAGGTACAGAGAGAAAGACAGGTGAGAGACAGACAGAGAGAGAGACAGGTGAGAGACAGACAGGGACAGAGAGAGAGACAGGTACAGAGAGAGAGACAGGTGAGAGACAGACAGAGAGAGAGACAGGTGAGAGACAGACAGGTACACAGAGAGAGACAGGTGAGAGACAGACAGGGACAGAGAGAGACAGGTGAGAGACAGACAGGGACAGAGAGAGAGACAGGTACAGAGAGAGAGACAGGTGAGAGACAGACAGAGAGAGAGACAGGTGAGAGACAGACAGGTACACAGAGAGAGACAGGTGAGAGACAGACAGGGACAGAGAGAGAGACAGGTGAGAGACAGACAGGGACAGAGAGAGAGACAGGTGAGAGACAGACAAGTACAGAGAGAAAGACAGGTACAGAGAGAAAGACAAGCGAGAGACAGACAGGTACAGAGAGAAGGACAGGTACAGAGGGAAAGACAGGTACAGAGAGAAAGACAAGCGAGAGACAGCCAGGGACAGAGACACAGACATGTACAGAGACACAGAAAGGTGAGGGACAGACAGGTACAGAGAGAAAGACAAGTGAGAGACAGACAGGTACAGAGAGAGAGACAAACAGGTACAGAGAGACAGACAAGTACAGAGAGAAAGACAGGTACAGAGAGAAAGACAAGCGAGAGACAGACAGGTACAGAGAGAAGGACAGGTACAGAGGGAAAGACAGGTACAGAGAGAAAGACAAGCGAGAGACAGACAGGTACAGAGAGAAGGACAGGTACAGAGGGAAAGACAGGTACAGAGAGAAAGACAAGCGAGAGACAGACAGGTACAGAGAGAAGGACAGGTACAGAGGGAAAGACAGGTACAGAGAGAAAGACAGGTACAGAGAGAAAGACAAGCGAGAGACAGACAGGTACAGAGAGGACAGGTACAGAGAGAAAGACAAGCGAGAGACAGCCAGGGACAGAGACACAGACATGTACAGAGACACAGAAAGGTGAGGGACAGACAGGTACAGAGAGAAAGACAAGTGAGAGACAGACAGGTACAGAGAGAGAGACAAACAGGTACAGAGAGACAGACAAGTACAGAGAGAAAGACAGGTACAGAGAGAAAGACAAGCGAGAGACAGACAGGTACAGAGAGAAGGACAGGTACAGAGGGAAAGACAGGTACAGAGAGAAAGACAAGCGAGAGACAGACAGGTACAGAGAGAAGGACAGGTACAGAGGGAAAGACAAGCGAGAGACAGACAGAGAGAGAGACAGACAGGTACAGAGAGGACAGGTACAGAGAGAAAGACAGGTGAGAGACAGACAGAGAGAGAGACAGGTGAGAGACAGACAGGGACAGAGAGAGAGACAGGTACAGAGAGAGAGACAGGTGAGAGACAGACAGAGAGAGAGACAGGTGAGAGACAGACAGGTACACAGAGAGAGACAGGTGAGAGACAGACAGGGACAGAGAGAGACAGGTGAGAGACAGACAGGGACAGAGAGAGAGAGACAGGTACAGAGAGAGAGACAGGTGAGAGACAGACAGAGAGAGAGACAGGTGAGAGACAGACAGGTACACAGAGAGAGACAGGTGAGAGACAGACAGGGACAGAGAGAGAGACAGGTACAGAGAGAGAGACAGGTGAGAGACAGACAGGGACAGAGAGAGAGACAGGTACAGAGAGAGAGACAGGTGAGAGACAGACAGAGAGAGACAGGTGAGAGACAGACAGGGACAGAGAGAGAGACAGGTGGCTTGGGGGGAGAGCGGATCGTCAGACTCACCTGGCTCAGGTGTTTGGTCACGCTGAGGTCAGAGGTCACAGAGAACAGAGACCCTTGTTGTCTCTGAACCACGGCAGAGGTCGCTCCTCCTTCCCCATCGTACCTGAGACGCCACACACTGTTACCATGGCAACGCCACCTCAGACAGGCAGGCAGACAGACAGGTAACCGTACTCACCTGCCAGCAGGCGTCCAGTCGGGTCGACCTTCCCGTCGTTCAGCCGGTTGTTCTTTTTGTCTTTGTCGACCTCCACCAATGATGTCATCATCTGAGTTGACCAATCGACAGCCACGATGCTGCGGCCCACACCTGCAACGTAACCACCTGACCCACGAGGAACCGCGAAGCCCACCGTCTCACCTGAGGACGGACAGGTGTGAGACAGAAAGGTGTCTCTCCTCATGTCGTACTCTCTGAAGGACTCTGGTTGGCTCACCTGTTTCCACAGACTGGATCTGATTGGTCGACGGACTCCAGCGGTGGATTCTCTGCCCATCAATGTCAACAAACAGCAACGTCTGCTCTGACTCCTCCCACACCGGCCCTTCACCAATCAAAGCGCTCGCTTTCACCACGCACTCCACCTTCACTGATGACATCATCACCTGTCTGTCTGGACCAATCAGGAAGAGAACACAGTTCACACACAGTTTCCATGGAAACACCAGGAAAATTAAATGACTGCCCAACAGTACTGCAGAGTGTACTACATTTTATAGTGGTAAAAAGTACAACAAAGTACTACCTACGTTCCTATATATATATTATATACATATATATACTGAATATATATATATATATATATATATATATATACAACAAAGCATAAAGCAACATATTACAACATTACTATATAGGTATATATATATATATATATATACATATATATATATATATAGTAAAATGTACAACACAGTACTACTTAACATATGACTACAGTACTAGCAGAGTTTTCCCTGTGCCGATGTGAGGGTGTAAGGACAGAGGAGGTGAGGGTCTAAGGACAGAGGAGGTGAGGGTCTAAGGACAGAGGATGTGAGGTGAGGGTGTAAGGACAGAGGATGTGAGGGTCTAAGGACAGAGGAGGTGAGGGGTGTAAGGACAGAGGAGGTGAGGGTGTAAGGACAGAGGAGGTGAGGGTGTAAGGACAGAGGAGGTGAGGGTGTAAGGACAGAGGAGGTGAGGGTGTAAGGACAGAGGATGTGAGGGTGTAAGGACAGAGGAGGTGAGGGTGTAAGGACAGAGGAGGTGAGGGTGTAAGGACAGAGGAGGTGAGGGTGTAAGGACAGAGGAGGTGAGGGTGTAAGGACAGAGGAGGTGAGGGTGTAAGGACAGAGGATGTGAGGGTGTAAGGACAGAGGATGTGAGGGTCTAAGGACAGAGGATGTGAGGGTGTAAGGACAGAGGAGGTGAGGGTGTAAGGACAGAGGAGGTGAGGGTGTAAGGACAGAGGATGTGAGGGTGTAAGGACAGAGGATGTGAGGGTCTAAGGACAGAGGATGTGAGGGTGTAAGGACAGAGGATGTGAGGGTGTAAGGACAGAGGAGGTGAGGGTGTAAGGACAGAGGAGGTGAGGGTGTAAGGACAGAGGAGGTGAGGGTGTAAGGACAGAGGAGGTCACATGATACAGATTGTAAAGCTCTCTGAGGAAGATTTGTCATTCTACTAAATAAACTGAATTGAAGTACTCCATGTCACAGTACTACACTGTTCTCCTCATACTAGATTGAGATACATGTTCATGTTACTGAATACTAAGTATATAGAGTACATATAATAGTACAACAAAGCATAAAGCAACATATTACAACATGTAACTACATGTTATGTTACTACATAATACCACATTTAGAGAATCTGAGTACTGCATATATTACTGCTATGTTATGAGTACTGTGGTACTACATGACACATTAGTACTGCATATATTACTGCTATGTTATGAGTACTGTGGTACAACATGACACATTAGTACTGCATATATTAGTTATGAGTACTGTGGTAGTACATATAAAACGCAGTACTACATATACATATAAAACGCAGTACTACATATAAAATGCAGTACTACATATAAAACGCAGTACTACATATAAAACGCAGTACTACATATACATATAAAACGCAGTACTACATATAAAACGCAGTACTACATATACATATAAAACGCAGTACTACATATAAAACGCAGTACTACATATACATATAAAACGCAGTACTACATGTACATATAAAACGCAGTACTACATGTACATATAAAACGCAGTACTTGTACATATAAAACGCAGTACATGTACATATAAAACGCAGTACTTGTACATATAAAACGCAGTACATATAAAACGCAGTACATGTACATATAAAACGCAGTACATATACATATAAAACGCAGTACTACATATAAAACGCAGTACTACATATAAAACGCAGTACATATAAAACGCAGTACATATACATATAAAATGCAGTACATATACATATAAAACGCAGTACATGTACATATAAAACGCAGTACATGTACATATAAAACGCAGTACTACATATAAAACGCAGTACATATAAAACGCAGTACATATACATATAAAACGCAGTACATAGTACATATACATATAAAACGCAGTACATATACATATAAAACGCAGTACATATACATATAAAACGCAGTACTACATATAAAACGCAGTACTATATATACATATAAAACGCAGTACATATACATATAAAACGCAGTACATATACATATAAAACGCAGTACTACATATAAAACGCAGTACATATACATATAAAACGCAGTACATATACATATAAAACGCAGTACTACATATAAAACGCAGTACTACATATAAAACGCAGTACATATACATATAAAACGCAGTACATATACATATATACATATAAAACGCAGTACTACATATAAAACGCAGTACATATAAAACGCAGTACATATACATATAAAACGCAGTACATATACATATAAAACGCAGTACTACATATAAAACGCAGTACATATAAAACGCAGTACATATACATATAAAACATATACATATACAGTATACATATAAAACGCAGTACATATACATATAAAACGCAGTACATATAAAACGCAGTACATGTACATATAAAACGCAGTACATGTACATATAAAACGCAGTACATGTACATATAAAACGCAGTACTACATATAAAACGCAGTACATGTACATATAAAACGCAGTACATATACATATAAAACGCAGTACATATACATATAAAACGCAGTACATGTACATATAAAACGCAGTACATGTACATATAAAACGCAGTACTTGTACATATAAAACGCAGTACATGTACATATAAAACGCAGTACATGTACATATAAAACGCAGTACATGTACATATAAAACGCAGTACATGTACATATAAAACGCAGTACGTGTACATATAAAACGCAGTACATATAAAACGCAGTACTTGTACATATAAAACGCAGTACATATACATATAAAACGCAGTACTTGTACATATAAAACGCAGTACTACATATAAAACGCAGTACATGTACATATAAAACGCAGTACTTGTACATATAAAACGCAGTACTTGTACATATAAAACGCAGTACATATACATATAAAACGCAGTACTACTTGTACATATAAAACGCAGTACATGTACATATAAAACGCAGTACTTGTACATATAAAACGCAGTACTTGTACATATAAAACGCAGTACTTGTACATATAAAACGCAGTACATATACATATAAAACGCAGTACTACTTGTACATATAAAACGCAGTACATGTAAAACGCAGTACATATAAAACGCAGTACATATACATATAAAACGCAGTACATATAAAACGCAGTACTACATGTACATATAAAACGCAGTACATATAAAACGCAGTACATATAAAACGCAGTACATATAAAACGCAGTACATATAAAACGCAGTACTACATGTACATATAAAACGCAGTACATATAAAACGCAGTACTACATGTACATATAAAACGCAGTACATATAAAACGCAGTACTTGTACATATAAAACGCAGTACATATAAAACGCAGTACTACATGTACATATAAAACGCAGTACTTGTACATATAAAACGCAGTACTTGCTTTCACATCCGGGTCTTTAGTCGAACTCGTGTGTTTATGAATCTTTTCTACTTTCGGCTCAAAATCAATAACCGACTTCAGAAGCACGCGAGCGACTGAAACGTGGCGTCGCTCTTCAGATACTTGTACCTGAATGAAGTACTCTGAAGTACGCTGAAGTACTACACTGAAGTACTACTCAGTGTACTTTAGTGTACTTTAGTCCTGCAGGTGAACACTTCATATGCATAACGCAGTGACGTCACTTCCCTCTGAAGCACTTTAAGTTGTACAACTTCAAACGGATCAAAGTCCTTTGTGTTGATACTTTGTTTTAATACTTTGAACTGATACTTTGTGTTGATACTTTGTTTTAATACTTTGTGTTGATACTTTGTTTTAATACTTTGAACTGATACTTTGTGTTGATACTTTGTTTTAATACTTTGATACTTTGTTTTAATACTTTGTTTTGATACTTTTTGTGTTGATACTTTGTTTTAATACTTTGTGTTGATACTTTGTTTTAATACTTTGAACTGATACTTTGTGTTGATACTTTGTTTTAATACTTTGAACTGATACTTTGTGTTGATACTTTGTTTTAATACTTTGTGTTGATACTTTGTTTTAATACTTTGAACTGATACTTTGTGTTGATACTTTGTTTTAATACTTTGTTTTAATACTTTGTGTTGATACTTTGTGTTGATACTTTGTTTTAATACTTTGTGTTGATACTTTGTTTTAATACTTTGTGTTGATACTTTGTGTTGATACTTTGTTTTAATACTTTGTTTTGATACTTTGTTTTAATACTTTGTGTTGATACTTTGTTTTAATACTTTGTTTTAATACTTTGTGTTGATACTTTGTTTTAATACTTTGTGTTGATACTTTGTTTTAATACTTTGTGTTGATACTTTGTTTTAATACTTTGTTTTAATACTTTGTGTTGATACTTTGTGTTGATACTTTGTTTTGATACTTTGTTTTAATACTTTGAACTGATACTTTGTTTTGATACTTTGTGTTGATACTTTGTTTTAATACTTTGTTTTAATACTTTGTGTTGATACTTTGAACTGATACTTTGTTTTGATACTTTGTGTTGATACTTTGTTTTAATACTTTGTTTTGATACTTTGTTTTAATACTTTGTGTTGATACTTTGTTTTGATACTTTGTTTCAATACTTTGTGTTGATACTTTGTTTTAATACTTTGTTTTGATACTTTGAACTGATACTTTGTTTTGATACTTTGAACTGATACTTTGTTTTGATACTTTGTTTTAATACTTTGTTTTGATACTTTGAACTGATACTTTGTTTTGATACTTTGAACTGATACTTTGTTTTGATACTTTGAACTGATACTTTGTTTTGATACTTTGTTTTGATACTTTGTTTTGATACTTTGAACTGATACTTTGTTTTGATACTTTGAACTGATACTTTGTTTTGATACTTTGAACTGATACTTTGTTTTGATACTTTGAACTGATACTTTGTTTTGATACTTTGAACTGATACTTTGTTTTGATACTTTGAACTGATACTTTGTTTTGATACTTTGAACTGATACTTTGTTTTGATACTTTGAACTGATACTTTGTTTTGATACTTTGAACTGATACTTTGTTTTGATACTTTGAACTGATACTTTGTTTTGATACTTTGAACTGATACTTTGTTTTGATACTTTGAACTGATACTTTGTTTTGATACTTTGAACTGATACTTTGTTTTGATACTTTGTTTTGATACTTTGAACTGATACTTTGTTTTGATACTTTGAACTGATACTTTGTTTTGATACTTTGAACTGATACTTTGTTTTGATACTTTGAACTGATACTTTGTTTTGATACTTTGAACTGATACTTTGTTTTGATACTTTGAACTGATACTTTGTTTTGATACTTTGAACTGATACTTTGTTTTGATACTTTGAACTGATACTTTGTTTTGATACTTTGAACTGATACTTTGTTTTGATACTTTGAACTGATACTTTGTTTTGATACTTTGAACTGATACTTTGTTTTGATACTTTGAACTGATACTTTGTTTTGATACTTTGAACTGATACTTTGTTTTGATACTTTGAACTGATACTTTGTTTTGATACTTTGAACTGATACTTTGTTTTAATACTCTGAACTGATACTTTGTTTTGATACTTTGTTTTAATACTTTGAACTGATAGCTCCGCCCCCAAAATCCAGACGTACGGACTCGACAAAATGAATGAAACGGATCAAATCCTCACTTATCAATAACTTTATTACCGTTTACTAATTAATTTATCTTTAGAATATTATATTTCATGTTAACACTTATTAATACAACATTTGATATAAACTTACGTCATGTGATCCAGTGAAGAAGACCATGAGATTAACTTTGTATTGACAGTAAAACTCCAAATAAAAGAAAACTCGTTTCACAGTTAAGTCAGGAAATAAAGAGACACGCAGAATATAAAAGTCTGCAGAACAAAGGTCAGTAAACGCATCATCAACAACAACACTCCTCCTGTAGTCTCTTCACAATAAAACATCCCAATGGTTCTCTGGTGGAAGGCTTTTAATTTGAAGCTGCAACAGGAAATGAAGTAGACAAGTCTGAATCAAATGATCAGAGATCAATAAAGGAAGGCCGATAAGAACAGAAGCTAAACTCAGACTGGGTGAGGTCAAAGGTCCTGATGGGGGGGGGGTAATTAAGAGCTCAGAGGGAACCACAGAAGAAGAAAACGTTAACACATCAGCTTGGTGATCAATAGTCACATCATTATTCATCACCATGGATCAATAATATGATCAGCTGCTTCACTTCTGACATTAAAGCAAATGAAGGTTTCTTATCTGAGGATCACTTTTTGGCAGCAAACCATCTGCTGCCTCTCTTCATCCACTCTGAATGGAGGATCACTTTTTGGCAGCAGACCATCTGCTGCCTCTCTTCATCCACTCTGAATGGAGGATCACTTTTTGGCAGCAGACCATCTGCTGCCTCTCTTCATCCACTCTGAATGGAGGATCACTTTTTGGCAGCAGTGGCTCTGGCTCGGTTCAACCTGTCAATCAACAGGCGGTCGGAGGCGGAGCATCTGGAGAGGACCGCCCCCATCTCGGAATCATTCTTTCTCTCGATGGCGGCGTCGGCAGCTCCCTCCAGGTCACTGATTGGACGAGAAGGAGGGTTACCTGAGTGGTCGGGTCTGACCTGGTTGATGATGTCACAGAAGCTCGGAGTCTTACCTGATGGCCAGGTGAGCTTTGACCCTCTGCTCAGGTGTTACCTTGGAAACATACTTCTTGGCTTCGTACTTGTTGTTGCTCTTCATGCAAACTTCAACAAACGCCTGAATAAAGGGTCAACGCTAAGAATCATGGGAAGTGTAGTTCTATCTAATATTTAAGAGGTTAACAAGGCTAAAGGGGGAGGGGCTTACCAGGTAGCCAATGGGAGACTTCTTGCTCTTCGAGAACTTCTCCAACTCCTCCCACTCCTCCTTCTCCGCCAGAGACTTCAGTTTTAACCACCAATACCTGCAGACAGGTAGAGAGAGACAGGTAGAGAGACAGATAGAGAGAGAAAGGTAGAGAGAGACAGGTAGAGAGACAGGTAGAGAGAGACGGGTAGAGAGAGACAGGTAGAGATAGGTAGAGAGAGACAGGTGAGAGACAAGTAGAGAGAGACAGGTGAGAGACAGATAGAGAGAGAAAGGTAGAGAGAGACAGGTAGAGATATACAGGTGAGACAGGTAGAGAGAGACAGACAGGTGAGACAGGTAGAGATATACAGGTGAGAGACAGGTAGAGAGAGACAGACAGGTGAGACAGGTAGAAAGAGAGGTGAGACAGGTAGAAAGAGAGGTGAGACAGGTAGAGAGAGGTGAGACAGGTAACTGTAAAGGTGATCTCCATCTACAGATTGAATCTTTAGTATTTAAAGATGAAGTCACAGATTATTTGGAGAAATCTTCATGCGTTTCTAGAACAATGACACAGAATCCCTTTATGTGTTTTCTTCCGTCACCATAGTGATGTATCATCATGCCCCTTTAGTTTTCTGGTATCATGAGACCAAAGCAGGGACATCACTTCCTGACTGTCTCACCTTTTGTCAGGTACTCTGAAGTCTCTGTACAGCTGTTCTGCCTGTTTGTGGAGTCCTAGAGCCAGCAGAGCCTCCATGGTGGCCTGGACAAACAGGGAGTGACATCACAAGGAAGGCTGGACTACATCCTGCCTGGATTCATTAGGTCACATGAAGTAGCAACCCCCAGGTCCTAGAGTCAGTCAAGTTAAAGTTACCTGAAGCACCTGATGATCTGAAGCACCTGAACTACTCACCCCCATAAGAGGCCCCTTAACACACTCTTTACCAGTGGCCCCGCCCCTTTATGTACCTGTATAGGCAGTCCAGTGGCCCCACCCCTTAATGCACCTGTAGAGGCAGTCCGGGAGCCCGCCCCTTTAGATGTAGTTCCAGTAGCCCCGCCCCTTTATTTACCTTAAGATAGTTACAGTAGCCCCGCCCCTTTATTTACCTTAAGCTAGTTCCAGTAGCCCCGCCCCTTTACTTACCTTAAGATATAGTTCCAGTAGCCCCGCCCCTTTATTTACCTTAATCTAGTTCCAGTAGCCCCGCCCCTTTATTTACCTTAAGATATAGTTTCCAGCCCCTTTATTTACCTTAAGATATAGCAGTAGCCCCGCCCCTTTATTTACCTTAAGCTAGTTCCAGTAGCCCCTTTATTTACCTTAAGATATAGTTGCAGTAGCCCCGCCCCTTTATTTACCTTAAGCTAGTTGCAGTAGCCCCGCCCCTTTATTTACCTTAAGATATAGTTCCAGTAGCCCCGCCCCTTTATTTACCTTAAGATATAGTTCCAGTAGCCCCGCCCCTTTATTTACCTTAAGATATAGTTCCAGTAGCCCCGCCCCTTTATTTACCTTAAGATATAGTTCCAGTAGCCCCGCCCCTTTATTTACCTTAAGCTAGTTCCAGTAGCCCCGCCCCTTTATTTACCTTAAGATATAGTTACAGTAGCCCCGCCCCTTTATTTACCTTAAGATATAGTTCCAGTAGCCCCGCCCCTTTATTTACCTTAAGATATAGTTCCAGTAGCCCCGCCCCTTTATTTACCTTAAGATATAGTTCCAGTAGCCCCGCCCCTTTATTTACCTAAGATATAGTTCCAGTAGCCCCGCCCCTTTATTTACCTGCAGAGATAGTTCCAGTAGCCCCGCCCCTTTATTTACCTGCAGAGATAGTTCCAGTAGCCCCGCCCCTTTATTTACCTTAAGATATAGTTCCAGTAGCCCCGCCCCTTTATTTACCTTAAGATATAGTTCCAGTAGCCCCGCCCCTTTATTTACCTTAAGATATAGTTACAGTAGCCCCGCCCCTTTATTTACCTTAAGATATAGTTCCAGTAGCCTCGCCCCTTTATTTACCTGCAGAGATAGTTCCAGTAGCCCCGCCCCTTTATTTACCTGCAGAGATAGTTCCAGTAGCCCCGCCCCAGAGGTAGTTCCAGTAGCCCGTCCCTTTTATTTACCTTTAGATATAGTTCCAGTAGCCCCGTCCCTTCATTTACCTTTATATATAGTTCCAGTAGCCCCGCCCCTTTATGTACCTAAATATATAGTTCCAGTAGCCCCGCCCCTTCGTTTACCTTTAGATACAGTTCCAGTAGCCCCGCCCCTTTATGTACCTAAAGATATAGTTCCAGTAGCCCCGCCCCTTCGTTTACCTTTAGATACAGTTCCAGTAGCCTCGCCCCTTTATTTACCTGCAGAGATAGTTCCAGTAGCCCCGCCCCTTCATTTACCTGCAGAGATAGTTCCAGTAGCCCCGCCCCTTTCTCGTCGTCGAGTTTGCGTTGGAAACGTAGGAGACGCATCTCCTCCTCTGTGGCCTGAAGAAGATTTAATGTAAACTTCTGAATGATGGAGGTGATTAAAGTGATGTACCTGACCACACCTGTAAACGGACTCATTACCCTCAACAGAAGTAAAACTACAGTCCACTGTTTGGGTTGGTTTCAGCTCTGACATTTGATAGAGGATTGTTGTTGTTATGTTATTATAATATCTGAGTTTTACCTTTGCAGAGAACTCGTTCTTGGCCTTGTTGTACTCGTCCACAGCGCTCTGCAGCAGAGACAGACGGTTCTCTAACCTCTGAACACAGAAACAGACAGGCTTTATGTCACTACGAAGACTGGGATCAGACACAGATCCAGGTTTCAGGGGGTCTAGTTGTGGTTCTTTAGTCCTCGTTGACCTGTACCTTCTCTCTGTAACTAGCAGTGACGTAGTAGTTGGCGAGTTCCTGGTGGTCATCGTCCTGATTATAGAGATCCTTCAGAGTTTCTTGTTCCTGAAGTTTACAGAACTGACAAGAAATACGACACCATTAATCAATAAATAACTACAGATCAATAAACTACATATCAACAAACTACAGATCAATAAACTGCAGATCAATAAACTACAGATCAATAAACATTTTAACCGATATTCTGTTCTCATTGTTTGGACTCTATTATTTACCTGGACAGAATCCACATCTGTGATTCATCAACAAACTCTCCCATCAGTCAGTTTGGACTGAACCTCCTCTCTAGAGAGGACCACAGGCGTCCCTCAGGGCCGTGTGCTCGACCCCCTCCTGTTCTACCTAGTCACATGTTGACCTTTTCATTCTGTAATCCTTTATTTATTTCATTCATTGGTCTGTTAAGTTTGTAATCGTTCACACACACGCACACACACACGCACACGCTGCCAGGTGAGCTGACCTCGGCAAACAGCGTGGACCGTTGAGAAGTGGAACATAGCCCTCAGTGTAAAGAGCAAGTGAGGAAGAGGAAGAGTACCTGTCTGTAGAGGCTCAGTGCCACCGGTTGGTTCCTCAGAGTCATGAAGAAGTCCCCTCTGTTCATCTCGTTCTTCAGGTACGTCACCACGGTGTAAACTGGGAACACAGGAAACCATGGGTGTGACATCATCTACGTGAGGGACAGGTGGTGTGCGGGGCTAGCAGACACTCACCTAGGTCAGTGTCTCCACTCTCCACAGCTTTACTGAGTGCCAACTGACTCCTCTTCATCTTCAACAGCAGAGGAACCTGCTCTCCTGACCGAGCCTCAAAGTCCAACAGCTGATGTATACAGGTAACACACACATATATAATATATATAATATATATATATATATATACACAAATAAAATTTATTGTATATAGTTATATCTGGTTACCTTGATGGCGAGCTCGGTGCGTCCACATTCATAAGCTTTAGCTGCGATGTGCGAGTAAGAAACTCCAGGTGAGTCTCCCACCTTCACACACACCGCACGGGCTATAGCCTCGTCTGATAGGTCCTTCTGCTGCACCTGGACACACCCACAACCCCGTCACACAGGTGAGTTCTAGTAACGAGCGATGGTAAAATAACCCAATTATTCTGAAGGAGAAGCAGACATAGAAGGGTCAGGTGAGACAGGTAAGTCTGGTGAGACAGGTGGACCAGGGGAGACAGGTGGACCAGGGGAGACAGGTGGACCAGGGGAGACAGGTGGACCAGGTGAGACAGGTGGATCAGAGGAGACAGGTGGACCAGGGGAGACAGGTGGACCAGGAGAGACAGGTGGACCAGGTGAGACAGGTGGATCAGAGGAGACAGGTGGGCCAGGTGAGGCATATTGGACAATGGGACAGGTGAGACAGGCAGGCCAGGGGAGACAGGTGGGTCCGGTAAGACAGGTTACCTTGCATGAAGCCCAGTGTTTGAGGACTCTGCTAACTCCCTGATAATCTGGAATCTTCAGGTAACGACACATTTCTATCGCTAACGGATAAAACTGTCGATACACCAACCTGGGAGGCAGACAGGTACAGAGAGACAGGCGGGTGAGAGAGACAGGTCAACTGAGACAGACCGGTCCAGAGAGACAAACAGGTTAGACAGAAAGACAGGTTGGATGAGCTGATTCACCTGTCGATCAGCACCTGTAGAGTCATCTGTTTGAATCTGAGGTCAGAGGTCAAGGAGCTCGTCACCATAGTAACATAGTGAAACAGACCGACGGGAGACTGATCTGGCATCTGATTGGCTGGTAGTCAAACATCACAGTCATTAACAGACTTTAAACCTATATTAAACGGCACACTACATGTCCCATGATGCACCTGAGTAAGAGGATACTGAGTGTGAGTGAGTGGTAGCCCCACGCTGCTCTCTCTGACGGCGTTCAGAACTCGGAGTTCTCTGCAGGTCGACACAAACGGATCCGGACTGAAGTCGGTCAGGAAACACTTCCCAAAGGATGCCGCCTGGTGACGAGACACAACGTTAGAACATGGAACAATGATGGAGAACGCCGCCTGGTGACAAGACACAACGTTAGAACATAGAACAATGATGGAGAACGCCTGGTGACCAACGTTAGAACAAGAACAATGACAACGCCGTGGTAGAACAACGTTAGAACATGGAACAATGATGGAGAACGCCGCCGCCTGACACAACGTTAGAACATGGAACAATGACAACGCCTGGTGACAAGACACAACATGGAACATAGAACAATGATGGAGAACGCCGCCTGGTGACAGACACAACGTTAGAACATGGAACAATGATGGAGACACAACGTTAGAACGCCGCCTGGTGACAAGACACA
This sequence comes from Anoplopoma fimbria, assembly GCF_027596085.1. Classification (NCBI taxonomy): domain Eukaryota; kingdom Metazoa; phylum Chordata; class Actinopteri; order Perciformes; family Anoplopomatidae; genus Anoplopoma; species Anoplopoma fimbria. Next base: position 76,002 of record NC_072470.1, read on the forward strand.
ACGTTAGAACATGGAACAATGATGGAGAACGCCGCCTGGTGACGAGACACAAAGAACGTGATAGAACATAGAACAATGATGGATGATGGAACGCCGCCTGGTGACGAGACACAACGTTAGAACATGGAACAATGATGGAGAACGCCGCCTGGTGACGAGACACAACGTTAGAACATGGAACAATGATGGAGAACGCCGCCTGGTGGAGACACAACGTTAGAACATGGAACAATGATGGAGAACGCCGCCTGGTGACGAGACACAACGTTAGAACATGGAACAATGATGGAGAACGCCGCCTGGTGACGAGACACAACGTTAGAACATGGAACAATGATGGAGAACGCCGCCTGGTGACAAGACACAACGTTAGAACATAGAACAATGAACGTTAGAACATGGAACAATGATGGAGAACGCCGCCTGGTGACGAGACACAACGTTAGAACATGGAACAATGATGGAGAACGCCGCCTGGTGACGAGACACAACGTTAGAACATGGAACAATGATGGAGAACGCCGCCTGGTGACGAGACACAACGTTAGAACATGGAACAATGATGGAGAACGCCGCCTGGTGACGAGACACAACGTTAGAACATAGAACAATGATGGAGAACGCCGCCTGGTGACGAGACACAACGTTAGGAACAATGATGGAGAACACAGACACAACGTTAGAACATAGAACAATGATGGAGAACGCCGCCTGGTGACGAGACACAACGTTAGAACAGAACATAGAACAATGATGGAGAACGAACCGCCTGGTGACGAGACACAACGTTAGAACATGGAACAATGATGATGGAGAACGAACAATGATGGAGAACGCCGCCTGACGAGACACAACGTTAGAACATAGAACAATGATGGAGACTGGTGATGAGACAACGTTAGAACATGGAACAATGATGGAGAACGCCGCCTGGTGACGAGACACAACGTTAGAACATGGAACAATGATGGAGAACGCCGCCTGGTGACGAGACACAACGTTAGAACATGGAACAATGATGGAGAACGCCGCCTGGTGACGAGACACAACGTTAGAACATAGAACAATGATGGAGAACGCCGCGTTAGAACATAGAACAATGATGCCGCCTGGTGACAAGACACAACGTTAGAACATAGAACAATGATGGATGGTGACAAGACACAACGTTAGAACATAGAACAATGATGGAGAACGCCGCCTGGTGACGAGACACAACGTTAGAACATGGAACAATGATGGAGAACGCCGCCTGGTGACGAGACACAACGTTAGAACGAGACACAACGTTAGAACATAGAACAATGATGGAGAACGCCGCCTGGTGACGAGACACAACGTTAGAACATGGAACAATGATGGAGAACGCCGCCTGGTGACGAGACACAACGTTAGAACATAGAACAATGATGGAGAACGCCGCCTGGTGACGAGACACAACGTTAGAACATGGAACAATGATGGAGAACGCCGCCTGGTGACGAGACACAACGTTAGAACATGGAACAATGATGGAGAACGCCGCCTGGTGACGAGACACAACGTTAGAACATGGAACAATGATGGAGAACGCCGCCTGGTGACGAGACACAACGTTAGAACATGGAACAATGATGGAGAACGCCGCTTGGTGACGAGACACAACGTTAGAACATAGAACAATGATGGAGAACGCCGCCTGGTGATGAGACACAACGTTAGAACATGGAACAATACAGAACCCCGCCTAGTGGACTAAACATGCCATTAGAACACAGAACAATAGTAGAGAACAAACCATGTTCCACCTTAGAACAATGAGACATTAATGGACAGAACTCATGTTCTTACCCTCATCAGGGATTTCTGGGTGTTTGTGTCGTATTCGTGTCCTGCTGCCTCCACGCACTGTCGGACTGCTTCTCCCAGCATGCTTTGCTCCTTGATCTCTCTCAGATACTCATCAGCCTTCTGACTCGACTTCTACTCAAAAATAAAAACATAGACAATATCATCAGAGAAACATGCAGACAGACAGTCAGACAGACAGACAGACAGACGGGTTCCTACCTCGTACTCTCTGTGGGCCTCCAGCAGCAGAGCTCCAGGAGCCATGGAAGCGATTTTGAAGATGTCCTGGCAGACCAGTGGAACCTCCTGAAGCAGCTCCTGATTGGTCGAGCTGATAATACGAACTCCGTCCAGCTCTCCGACCAAAACACACTGGTCCTCTATGGGGAACCTGAGGTCGAGGGTCAAGGGTCAAACGTCACCTGACCAGAGAACCACTCAAAAGAAGAGGTCGCCCGAAACAGGAGAAGGTTCTTTAACCTAAAACCAGCTTAACAAGTCCAAGGAGAACCCTAACCTTTCAACCTCCAGAAGAATCATTACGAGCTTAAGCAAAACCATAATGACCTCCAGGGGAACCCCAACAGTCTCCAGCAAAACCATAACGACCTCATGGAGAACCCTAACAAGCTCCAACAGAACCTTAACAAGCCTCAGGAGAACCCTGACATTTAAACCTCCAGAAGATTCATTAAGAGCTCAAGCAAAACCATAATGACCTCAAGGAGAACCCCAACAAGCTCCAGCAGAACCTTAACAATTCACAGGAGAACCCTGGCGAGCCCCAGGAGAACCCTTATGGTCTCCAGCAAAAGCCTAGGAGCCCTAGGAGAACCCTAACAAGCTCCAGAAGAATCAAATTGGTTCTCCTGGTTTAAACTGGTGTAAAGGATACTGGATGGTGTCGTGACAGACTCCGGCCACCATGAGCAGTCTGTCCCACATCAACACCACAGACGGCTGCTGACTCTTTGGTCTGCGACACCTGGACAGGTACAGATGGTCAGACAGGTCAGTAGAGAGACAGGTAGACATGTAAAGACACAAACTGGTATATAACCAAGGACAGACAGGTAAACAGATGACAGACAGGTAAACAGAAAGGTAAATGAAGTGGTAGACAGACAGACAAAATGTAGGCGGATATACAGGTAAACGTGGAGAAAGACAGGTAGACGCACCACACCATCTGTTTGGGAGGTGTCGTCTTTTTGGTGTCGACTTCACTCAGTTTGTCCTGCAGACACAGAATCAACTGTCAATCACTCACACATGGCCCGCCCCCTCAGGTTGGATCAAACATCTGGTTGGACAGAGCAGCTCACCTGGAGATGGGAGGGGCCAGTCCACAGGTGTCCAGAGTCAGTGAAGAGAGCCAGGTATTTATAGCTGAAAGACACAGACATGTGGACGATACTGCCAGCCTGAGGACCGAGACCTGGAGGACTCTGAGGACAGACAGGTACACAGACAGGTGAGGTTAGTTACCTGTCTGTCTGTTTGCTTGTTTGTCTTTGTGTACCTGAGCCTGTCCTGTCTGTTGTAACTAAAAGACAGACATGTGGACGATACTGCCGGCCTGAGGACCGAGACCTGGAGGACTCTGAGGACAGACAGGTACACAGACAGGTGAGGTTAGTTGTGTCTATCCCTCTCCAACTGTCTGTCTCCAACTGTCTGATCTCTTGGTCTACCTGTCTTTCTCTCTTATTGCCTCACCACAGCAGTACAGGACGTGTTGTCCAGGATGTAGAGTTCAGGTCCGGTGGACAGGAGGACTTTAGTCTGTCTGTCCTGAGTGAGGACGACCCAGCAGACCGGCTTCCCTTGTAGACCTGCAGAAAGACCGGCAGAAGGGTGGGACGGACGGAAGGACGGACGGACAGACTAAACAGTATTAACCAGAGTAGGAGCACAGGTCAACCAGGTGTTACCTACCTGGGACTTCAGGTAACCTTCGGAGCTTCAGGTCATCAATGTTGGTTGCCAAGGTGAAGCGGGAGGAGCCCGTTACTATGGCGACCCCTGTTCCATAAGGAGAGTGGAACACTTTGGCTTCCAACACCTGACTCTGGACCACTTCCTGTTCAAAACAACAACAACAACGAGCAAACAAATCCAGATCAAACCTTTAACTCTAACAAACTAACTAGAGGATAGTTAACAGGTTAACAGACTAGTTAACAGACAGACCTGTCCCATACTGAAGTGTCTCTTGAATGATCCGAACAGATCGTAGATCAGAACCGATCCGTCCTCCTGAATACACAACAGCTCATCACTGACCGTCCAACCCAGCTGGACCACCGGACCACTCTTCCACTGATGGAGAGACAGACAGGTAGAGAGAGAGACAGTATGACTGAACGTTTCCCTCGTAGCCTGTTCATCTCAGCTCCATCATGTAGACGATACAATATCAATTCTAATATATAATAATAAAGCCCTCATGAGAAAGGACGTGATTGGTCCAGTAGGACAGGTGTGTGTATGTTTACGGGGAAGTTGGCGATGCCGACTCCAGACGCAGAATAAATCTCCAACTGAGGACGAGAACTGGGAGAACGTCTGTGAGGTTCTCTGAGTAGAGCTGAGGAACAGAACAGAGGATCAACGCTTTATGAACTCACTTATTAATCACTCTATGTTAACCGTTAATTAATATGATCTCTCTATATGATCTGTAGACAAATAAAACCCTGTGAATAAAGTCTGACTGTGATTGTACTTCTGGATTATATATATATATATATATATATATATATATATATATATATATATATATATATATATATATATATATATATGTGTGTGTGTGTGTGTGTGTGTGTGTGTGTGTGTGTGTGTGTGTGTGTGTGTGTGTGTGTGTGTGTGTACCTATTGGACCTCCATAAGGAGCTGCAGCCACCAGACTGTCTCGGAGTCCGTCCCTCAGGTTCCAACACATCTCATACAGCTCGAGCTTACTGCGAACACAAACCCACATCCACAGTGTTTCACCAGACTCCGTCTGAAAAGTTACACATTTAACGCTGCTGTGTGTCTCAGTCAACTAATGAAAGCCTTGGTAACCCGACTGAACGCGGGTTGTGATGCCAACAGTCTTCTGATCAATCCGTCATGAAGGTAGCTCACCTGACATCACCTGTTGTATTACAAGTGACGAGGTTATCACACCTGTTCCCAGTGAGCGTCCATCGTTTCTCAAAAACACCGTGAAGCTACGTTTAATGCTGCAAAGCTACCGTTAGCAGTCACATGATGAGCAGGCTAACACAGGCTACACACACAGGCTACACACACAGGCTACACACACAGGCTACACACACAGGCTATACACACACAGGCTATACACACAGGTTAAACACACACAGGGTACACACACAGGCTATACACACACACAGGCTATACACACACACAGGCTATACACAGGTTAAACACACAGGCTACACACACACAGGCTACACACACACAGGCTACACACACACAGGCTACACACACAGGCTATACACAGGTTAAACACACAGGCTACACACACAGGCTACACACACACAGGCTACACACACAGGCTACACACACAGGCTACACACACAGGCTATACACACAGGCTATACACAGGTTAAACACACAGGCTATACACAGGTTAAACACACAGGCTAAACACACAGGTTAAACACACAGGTTAACACACAGGCTAAACACACAGGCTTACACACAGGTTAAACACAGGCTAAACACACAGGCTAAACACACAGGCTAAACACACAGGTTAAACACAGGCTAAACACACAGGTTAAACACACAGGCTAAACACACAGGTTAAACACACAGGTTAAACACAGGTTAAACACACAGGCTAAACACACAGGTTAAACACACAGGTTAAACACACAGGCTATACACAGGTTAAACACAGGCTAAACACAGGTTAAACACACAGGTTAAACACAGGTTAAACACACAGGCTAAACACACAGGTTAAACACACAGGCTAAACACACAGGTTAAACACAGGCTAAACACACAGGTTAAACACAGGTAAAACACAGGTTAAACACAGGTTAAACACACAGGTTAAACACAGGTTAAACACAGGTTAAACACAGGTTAAACACAGGTTAAACACAGGTTAAACACAGGCTATACACAGGTTAAACACAGGCTATACACAGGTTAAACACAGGCTAAACACAGGTTAAACACAGGCTAAACACAGGTTAAACACAGGTTAAACACAGGTTAAACACAGGTTAAACACAGGTTAAACACAGGTTAAACACAGGCTATACACAGGTTAAACACAGGTTAAACACAGGCTATACACAGGTTAAACACAGGCTATACACAGGTTAAACACAGGCTATACACAGGCTAAACACAGGTTATACACAGGCTATACACAGGTTAAACACAGGCTAAACACAGGTTAAACACAGGCTAACACACACTCTGTTCACAGTTTAAACCCGAGCTAGCAGCTAACACCTGTGTACAGCTGCAGTCGGATGCTAGCTGATGCTAGCTGATGCTAGCTGAGGACATGAACTGACCGGTAGAAAGCTTCTCCCAGCGGGTTCCAGTTGGCCGTGATGAACGCCATGGAGCCTCACTGATGAAGAAGAAGATGAAGAAGATCCTCTGCTCGCTTTAGCTCAGTCAGGTGATCAGCTGCTTCTTCTTCTTCTTCTTCTCAGGTGATCAGCTGCTTCTTCTATAAACAGCATTCAGTCAGGTGATCAGCTGCTTCTTCTTCTACGGTCTTTAAACAGCATTCAGTCAGGTGATCAGCTGCTTCTTCTTCTACGGTCTTTAAACAGCATTCAGTCAGGTGATCAGCTGCTTCTTCTTCTACGGTCTTTAAACAGCATTCAGTCAGGTGATCAGCTGCTTCTTCTTCTACGGTCTATAAACAGCATTCAGTCAGGTGATCAGCTGCTTCTTCTTCTACGGTCTTTAAACAGCATTCAGTCAGGTGATCAGCTGCTTCTTCTTCTACGGTCCTTTAAACAGCATTCAGTCAGGTGATCAGCTGCTTCTTCTTCTACGGTCTTTAAACAGCATTCAGTCAGGTGATCAGCTGCTTCTTCTTCTACGGTCTTTAAACAGCATTCAGTCAGGGTGCTTCTTCCTTTAAACAGCATTCAGTCAGGTGATCAGCTGCTTCTTCTTCTACGGTCCCTTAAACAGCATTCAGCCGATGTCGCCTCCTGGTGGCTTCAGATGTTTAATAAACTAAAATAAAGCTGAATACATATAATATGTTTGTTATCAACACCATTTAAACACTATTGAGAGGGACATAAAGTCCTTAGGATAAATATATAAGGATAAATAAATGAAATACAACAGACCATTAATACTGAAGTCATCATTACACCAACGGAATCCTCTGAATCAGAGAAAGTAAAGCAGCAGACAAACAGGAACAGATAAACAGAGAACATCAAACAAATCTACTGTGAAGTCTTCATCCTGAAAACATGTTGACCTGTGAGGTGAAAAGCATTAAATATATATACTATACCAAATACCATATACCATATTCCAAATACCATATACCATATACCAAATACCAAATACCAAATACCAAATACCAAATACCATATACCATATACCAAATACCATATGCCATATTCCATATACCAAATACCATATACCAAATACCATATACCATATACCATATACCAAATACCATATACCATATACCATATACCAAATACCATATACCATATACCATATACCATATACCATATACCAAATACCAAATACCATATACCATATACCAAATACCATATACCATATACCATATACCAAATACCATATACCATATACCATATACCATATACAAAATACCATATACCAAATACCATATACCATATACCATATACCATATACCAAATACCATATACCATATACCAAATACCATATACCAAATACCATATACCATATACCATATACCAAATACCATATACCAAATACCATATACCATATACCATATACCATATACCAAATACCATATACCATATACCATATACCATATACCATATATCATTTACCAAATACCATATACCAAATACCATATACCAAATACCATATACCATATACCAAATACCATATACCATATACCAAATACCATATACCATATACCATATACCAAATACCATATACCATATACCATATACCAAATACCATATACCAAATACCATATACCATATATATACCAAATACCAAATACCATATACCAAATACCATATACCATATACCATATACCAAATACCATATACCATATTCCAAATACCATATACCATATACCATATACCAAATACCATATACCATATACCAAATACCATATACCATATACCATATACCATATACCATATACCATATACCAAATACCATATACCAAAAATACCATATACCATATACCAAATACCATATACCATATACCAAATACCATATACCAAATACCAAACACCATATACCATATACCAAATACCATATACCAAATGTCATATACCAAATACCATACATCATATACCATATACCAAATACCAAATACCAAATACCATATACCAAATACCATATACCATATACCATATACCATATACCAAAATACCATATACCATATACCATATACCAAATACCATATACCAAATACCAAATACCAAATACCATATACCAAATACCATATACCATTTACCAAATACCAAATACCATATACCATATACCATATACCATATACCATATACCATATACCAAATACCATATACCATATCCCAAATACCATATACCAAATGCCATATACCATATTCCAAATACCATATTCCATATTCCAAACACCATATACCATATACCATATACCATATACCATATACCATATACCAAATACCAATTACCATATACCAAATACCATATACCATATACCATATACAAAATACCATATCCCATATTCCATATCCCATATTCCAAATACCATATCCCAAATACCATATATCATATACCAAATACCATATACCAAATGCCATATACCAAATACCATATTCCATATTCCAAATTACAAATTACAAATACCATAAACCATATACCATATACCAAATACCAAATACCATAAACCATATACCACTTACCATAATCCAAATACCATATACCATATACCAAATACCATATGCCATATTCCATATACCAAATACCATATACCAAATACCATATACCATATACCATATACAAAATACCATATACATATACCATATACCAAATACCATATACCATATACTATATACCAAATACCAAATACCATATACCATATACCAAATACCATATACCATATACCATATACCAAATACCATATACCAAATACCATATACCATATACCAAATACCATATACCATATACCATATACCAAATACCATATACCATATACTATATACCAAATACCAAATACCATATACCAAATACCAAATACCATATATATAAATACCATATACCATATACCATATACAAAATACCATATACATATACCATATACCAAATACCATATACCATATACCATATACCAAATACCACATACCATATACCATATACCATATACCATATACCATATACCAAATACCATATTCCAAATGCCATATACCAAATACCATATACCATATTCCAAATACCATATACCATATACCATATACCAAATACCATATACCATATACCATATATCATTTACCAAATACCATATACCAAATACCATATACCATATACCAAATACCATATACCATATACCAAATACCATACATCATATACCATATACCATATACTAAAAACCATATACCATATCCCATATACCAAATACCATATACCATATACCATATACTATATACCATATACCAAATACCATATACCATATACCAAATACCATATACCAAATGCCATATACCTTATTCCAAATACCATATACCATATACCAAATACCATATACCAAATGCCATATACCATATTCCAAATACCATATTCCATATTCCAAACACCATATACTATATACCAAATACCATATACCATATTCCAAATTCCAAATACCATATACCATATACCAAATACCATATACCATATTCCAAATACCATATACCAAATACCATATACCAAATGTCATATACCAAATACCATATACCATATACCAAATACCAAATACCAAATACCAAATACCATATACAAAATACAATATACCATATACCATATACCAAATAACATATACCAATTACCAATTACCATATACCATATACCATATACAAAATACCATATACCATATACCATACACCATATACCAAATACCAAATACCATATACCATATACCAAATACCATATACCATATACCATATACCAAATACCATATACCATATACCAAATACCATATACCATATACCATATACCATATACCATATACCAAATACCATATACCATATACCAAATACCATATACCATATACCATATACCTTATTCCAAATACCATATACCATATACCAAATACCATATACCAAATGCCATATACCATATTCCAAATACCATATTCCATATTCCAAACACCATATACCATATACCAAATACCAAATACCATATACCATATACCATATACCATATACCATATACCATATACCAAATACCATATACCATATACCAAATACCAAATACCAAATACCATATACAAAATACCATATACCATATACCATATACCATATACCAAATAACATATACCAAATACCATATACCATATACCATTATACAAAATACCATATACCATATACCAAATACCAAATACAATAAACCATATACCAAATACCATATACCATATACCATATACCATATACCATATACCATATACCAAATACCATATACCATATTCCATATACAAAATACCATATTCCAAATACCATATACCATATACCATATACCAAATACCATATACCATATACCATATACCATATACCATAGACCATATACCAAATACCAAATACCAAATACCAAATACCAAATACCATATACCATATCCCAAATACCATATATCATATCCCAAATACCATATACCAAATACCATATACCAAATACCATATACCATATACCATATACCATATACCATATACCAAATACCATATACCATATCCCAAATACCATATACCATATACCATATACCATATACCAAATACCATATACCATATTCCAAATACCATATACCATATACCATATACCATATACCATATACCATATACCAAATACCATATACCATATCCCAAATACCATATACCAAATGCCATATACCATATTCCAAATACCATATTCCATATTCCAAACACCATATACCATATACCATATACCAAATACCAATTACCATATACAAAATACCATATCCCATATACCAAATACCAAATACCATATCCCAAATACCATATGCCATATACCAAATACCATATTCCATATTACAAATTACAAATTACAAATTACAAATTACAAATTACAAATACCATAAACCATATACCACTTACCATAATCCAAATACCATAAACCATATACCACTTACCATAATCCAAATACCATATACCATATACCAAATACCATATACCATATTCCATATACCAAATACCATATACTAAAAACCATATACCATATACCATATATCATTTACCAAATACCATATACCATATACCAAATACCATATACCATATACCATATACCATATACCATATTCCATATACCAAATACCATATACCAAATACCATATTCCAAATACCATATACCATATCGCAAATACCATATACCATATACCATATACCATATTCCAAATACTATATACCATATACCATATACCAAATACCATATACCATATACCATATACCATATACCAAATACCATATACAAAATACCATATACAATATACCAAATACCAAATACCATATACAAAATACCATACCATCGGACCTAGCAGAAAAAATTCCAGATCAAGGATCATCTGAGCAAAATATGGAAAAATTAATAAGTAGAAATGAGTTCTCTATGTTTCTCACAGCAGTGGACGAAAGGGAAATTGTTGATATTGTTTTGAATTTTATGGGTAAAAAATCAAATGATTGTGATGAGATAGATATGACTGTGGTAAAAAAGTGATTGATGGAATAACAAAACCATTCACATACATCTGTAACCTTTCATTCCAAACGGGTACATTTCCAAACAAAATGAAAATAGCTAAAGTTATACCTTTGTACAAATCTGGAAACAAACACCACTTCACAAATTACAGACCGGTCTCGTTACTGCCACAATTCTCCAAAATTCTTGAAAAACTATTCAATAATCGACTGGACAATTTCATAGATAAACACAAACTGCTCACTGATAATCAATACGGATTCAGAGCAAATAGATCTACATCAATGGCCTTATTAGAATCAGTTGAAGAAATCACAAATTCTATGGACAAAAAACAACAATCAATAGGGATATTCCTAGATCTAAAAAAAGCATTTGACACAATAAATCATGACATATTAATAAAAAAACTGGAACGTTACGGCATCAGGGGTATAGTGGGCAACTGGGTGAGGAGTTATTTGAGTGACAGATATCAATTTGTGACACTTGGTGATTGTTCCTCTGCGTGTTTGGACATTGCTTGCGGTGTCCCACAGGGGTCAGTGTTGGGCCCAAAATTGTTTATTCTTTACATAAATGATATATGTAATGTATCGAATGTGTTGAAGCTTGTTCTGTTTGCTGACGATACAAATATATTTTTTTCAGGTGATGATTTATATCAATTAGTAGAGACGATCAATTTTGAAATTAGTAAATTAAAATTATGGTTAGATAATAATAAATTATCGTTAAACTTGAGCAAAACAAAATTTATGTTATTTGGAAACGGCAGAACAAATGAACAAATAAAGATACAGATTAATGGCTTAGACATTGAACGAGTTAGTCAAATAAAATTCCTTGGGGTAACAATTGATGAGAAATTAAACTGGAAATCTCACGTAAAACATATACACTCGAAGTTGTCAAGAAGTATTGCAGTATTATATAAAGCTAAACAGGTTCTGGATCATAAGTCGTTACAAATCCTCTATTGTTCACTGGTTTCACCTTATTTAAGTTACTGTGTAGAGGTTTGGGGCAATAATTACAAAAGTACATTACATTCACTTTTTATTCTGCAGAAAAGAGCAATACGGACCATTTTCAATGTTGGGTATAGGGATCATTCAAACTCATTATTCATGCAGTCAAAAATACTCAAATTACCAGATCTGGTTGAATTTCAAACAGCACAGTTAATGTTTAAAGCAAAAAATAACAAACTACCGGCAAATATTCAAAAAATGTTCACGCAAAGAGAAGGGAGTTATTTTTTACGGGGATTGTTTAATTTTAAAATGAAAAAGGTGCGTACAACCAGAAAAAGTTTTTGTATTTCTGTCTGTGGAGTAAAATTGTGGAATGGGTTAAAAGAAGAGCTCAAACAATGTCCTAACATAAAACTATTCAAAACAAGGTTAAAGGAAATGATTCTCACAGGGTACAAGGATGAAGGTGTTTGATTCTCTTTGGGTGTAAATTGTTTAGTTATTTAGTTTGTTATTTATTCTTTATTTTTTTGTATTTATTTTCTTTCTGAATGAAAAATATTGTTTGGATACAAAAACTTATCAATAGTGAGATAATATCTATATATTTTCATGAATGTTTTTTTTTTTGTTTATTTTGTTAATTTATTTATTTATTTATTTTTTATTTTATTTTTTTTTGACAAATGTGTAAGAAATTATAGTATATATCTGATATGAACATATAAGTTACACATTTTATTTAAAAAAAAAAAAAAAAAAAAAAAAAAAAAAAAAAAAAAAGAAAAGAAATAATAATAATAATAATAATATATATGTTTAGATACGTTACGGAATAGTATGTATATATATATATATATATATATAATGTGTATATATATATATATATATATATTTATTAATAAATGAAAATGTTAATAATTATTATGACTAAGGAATGTTAATTTCAATGAATTACGGAGAAGGGATGGGATTAAATAAGTGTAAACTTCTTCCCACCCCTTTTCGAACATGTTACAATTATCAAGTATTTATCATTTATGTATCGAATTATGCTTTCTATTTTGTTTAACATCAATAATTTGTGTATGATATATATTTTTTGTTTTCTTTTACATGTTCGAAATAAATTTAAATCAAATCAAATCAAATCAAATATACCATATACCATATACCAAATACCATATACCAAATACAAAATACCATATACCATATATCATATATATCAAATACCAAATACCATATACCATATACCAAATACCATATACCAAATGCCATATACCAAATGCCATATACCATATTCCAAATACCATTTACCATATACCAAATACCATATACCATATACCAAATACCATATACCATATACCATATACCAAATACCATATACCAAATGCCATATACCATATACCAAATACCATATACCAAATGCCATATACCAAATGCCATATACCATATTCCAAATACCATATACCATATACCATATACCATATACCATATACCAAATACCATATACCATATACCATATACCAAATACCATATACCAAATGCCATATACCATATACCATATACCATATACCAAATACCATATACAATATACCATATACCAAATACCAAATACCATATACAAATACCATATTCCATATACCATATACTATATACCATATACCATATACCATATTCCATATACAAAATACCATATTCCATATACCATATACCATATACCATATACAAAATACCATATTCCATATACCATATACCAAATACCATATACCATATACCAAATACCATATACCAAATACCAAATACCATATACCATATACCAAATACCATATACCAAATACCATATACTATATACCATATACCATATACCATATTCCATATACAAAATACCATATTCCATATACCATATACCAAATACCATATACCATATACCAAATGCCATATACCAAATACCATATTCCAAATACCATATACCATATACAAAATACCATATACCATATACCATTTACCAAATACCATATACCATATACCATATTCCATATACCAAATACCAAATACCAAATACCATATACCATATACCAAATACCTTATACCATATACCATATACAAAATACCATATACCATATACCATATACCATATACCATATACCATATACAAAAAACCATATACCATATACCAAATACCATATACCATATACCATATACCATATACCATATACCATATACAAATACCATATACCATATACCATATTCCAAATACCATATACCATATCGCAAATACCATATACCATATACCAAATACCTTATACCATATACCATATACCATATACCATATACCATATACCAAATACCATATACCATATACCATATTCCAAATACCATATACCATATCGCAAATACCATATACCATATACCATATACCATATACCATATACCATATACCATATACCAAATACCATATACCATATCGCAAATACCATATACCATATACCAAATACCATATACCATATACCATATACCATATACCATATACCATATACCAAATACCATATACCATATACCATATTCCAAATACCATATACCATATCGCAAATACCATATACCATATACCATATACCATATACCAAATACCATATACCATATACCATATACAAAATACCATATACCATATACCATATACCAAATACCAAATACCAAATACCATATACAAAATACCATATACCATATACCATATACCATATACCATATACAAAATACCATATACCATATACCATATACCATATACCAAATACCATATACAAAATACCATATACCATATATCATATATATCAAATACCAAATACCATATACCATATACCATATACCAAATACCATATACCAAATGCCATATACCAAATGCCATATACCATATTCCAAATAGCATATACCAT
>NC_072470.1:91963-169463 GCF_027596085.1 Anoplopoma fimbria
TAGACTAATGGGGATCTTTAATAAACTAAACTAAATATACCATATGCCATATACCAAATACCATATACCATATACCATATTCCAAATACTATATACCATATTCCAAACACCATAAACCATATACCATATACCAAATACCATATACCATATACCATATACCATATACCATATACCAAATACCATATACCATATACCAAATACCATATACCATATACCATATACCAAATACCATATACCAAATACCATATACCATATACCAAATACCATATACCATATACCATATACCATATACCATATACCATATACCATATACCAAATACCATATACCATATACCATATACCATATACCAAATACCATATACCATATACCAAATACCATATACCATATACCATATACCATATACCATATACCAAATACCATATACCATATACCAAATACCATATACCATATACCATATACCATATACCATATACCATATACTATATACCAAATACCATATACCATATACCATATACCATATACCAAATACCATATACCATATACCATATACCATATACCATATACCATATACCAAATACCATATACCAAATACCATATACCATATACCAAATACCATATACCATATACCATATACCAAATACCATATACCATATACCATATACCATATACCAAATACCATATACCATATACCATAATACCATATACCAAATACCATATACCATATTCCAAATACCATATACCATATACCAAATACCATATACCATATACCAAATACCATATACCATATACCAAATACCATATACCATATACCATATACCAAATACCATATACCAAATACCATATACCATATACCAAATACCATATACCATATACCATATACCATATACCATATACCATATACCAAATACCATATACCATATACCATATACCATATACCATATACCAAATACCATATACCATATACCATATACCATATACCAAATACCAAATACCATATACCAAATACCATATACCATATACCATATACCATATACTATATACCAAATACCATATACCATATACCATATACCAAATACCATATACCATATACCAAATACCATATACCATATACCATATACCATATACCATATACCATATACCATATACCATATACCATATACCAAATACCATATACCATATACCATATACCAAATACCATATACCATATACCATATACCAAATACCAAATACCATATACCATATACCATATACCATATACCATATCCCAAATACCATATACCATATACCATATACCATATACCAAATACCATATACCAAATACCATATACCAAATACCATATACCATATACCAAATACCATATACCATATACCACATACCAAATACCATATTCCATATACCAAATACCATATACCAAATACCATATACCATATACCAAATACCATATACCAAATACCATATACCATATACCAAATACCATATACCATATACCATATACCATATACCAAATACCATATACCATATACCAAATACCATATACCATATACCATATACCATATACCATATACCATATACCATATACCAAATACCATATACCATATACCATATACCATATACCATATACCATATACCAAATACCATATACCATATACCATATACCAAATACCATATACCATATACCATATACCAAATACCATATACCATATACCAAATACCATATACCATATACCAAATACCATATACCATATACCATATACCATATACCAAATACCAAATACCATATACCATATACCAAATACCATATACCATATACCAATATACCATATACCATATACCATATACCATATACCATATACCAAATACCATATACCATATACCATATACCAAATACCATATACCATATACCATATACCATATACCAAATACCATATACCATATACCAAATACCATATACCATATACCAAATACCATATACCATATACCATATACCAAATACCATATACCATATACCAAATACCATATACCATATACCAAATACCATATACCATATACCAAATACCATATACCATATACCAAATACCATATACCATATACCATATACCAAATACCATATACCATATACCAATATACCATATACCATATACCAAATACCATATACCATATACCATATACCATATACCAAATACCATATACCATATACCATATACCAAATACCATATACCATATACCATATACCATATACCATATACCAATTACCATATACCATATACCATATACCATATACCATATACCATATACCAAATACCATATACCATATACCAAATACCATATACCATATACCAAATACCATATACCATATACCATATACCATATACCATATACCATATACCAAATACCATATACCATATACCATATACCAAATACCATATACCATATACCATATACCAAATACCATATACCATATACCATATACCATATACCAAATACCATATACCATATACCATATACCAAATACCATATACCAAATACCATATACCATATACCAAATACCATATACCATATACCATATACCAAATACCATATACCATATACCATATACCATATACCATATACCATATACCATATACCATATACAAAATACCATATACCATATACCAAATACCATATACCATATACCATATACCATATACTATATACCATATACCATATACCATATACCATATACCATATACCAAATACCATATACCATATACCAAATACCATATACCATATACCATATACCATATACCAAATACCATATACCATATACCATATACCATATACCAAATACCATATACCATATACCATA
Source organism: Anoplopoma fimbria (assembly GCF_027596085.1). Lineage (NCBI taxonomy): Eukaryota > Metazoa > Chordata > Actinopteri > Perciformes > Anoplopomatidae > Anoplopoma > Anoplopoma fimbria. The sequence continues at coordinate 94,811 of NC_072470.1, forward strand.
TACCATATACCATATACCATATACCATATACCATATACCAAATACCATATACCATATACCATATACCATATACCATATACCAAATACCATATACCAAATACCATATACCATATACCAAATACCATATACCATATACCAAATACCATATACCATATACCATATACCATATACCAAATACCATATACCATATACCAAATACCATATACCAAATACCATATACCATATACCATATACCATATACCAAATACCAAATACCATATACCATATACCAAATACCATATACCATATACCAAATACCATATACCATATACCATATACCATATACCATATACCAAATACCATATACCATATACCAAATACCATATACCATATACCATATACCATATACCATATACCATATACTATATACCATATACCATATACCATATACCAAATACCATATACCATATACCATATACCATATACCATATACCAAATACCATATACCATATACCAAATACCATATACCATATACCATATACCATATACCAAATACCATATACCATATACCATATACCATATACCAAATACCATATACCAAATACCAAATACCATATACCAAATACCATATACCAAATACCATATACCATATACCATATACCATATACCAAATACCATATACCATATACCAAATACCATATACCATATACCAAATACCATATACCATATACCATATACCAAATACCATATACCATATACCAAATACCATATACCATATACCAAATACCATATACCATATACCATATACCATATACCAAATACCATATACCATATACCATATACCATATACCATATACCAAATACCAAATACCATATACCAAATACCATATACCATATACCATATACCAAATACCATATACCATATACCATATACCATATACCAAATACCATATACCATATACCAAATACCATATACCAAATACCATATACCATATACCAAATACCATATACCATATACCAAATACCATATACCATATACCAAATACCATATACCATATACCAAATACCATATACCATATACCAAATACCAAATACCATATACCAAATACCATATACCATATACCATATACCAAATACCATATACCATATACCATATACCATATACCAAATACCAAATACCATATACCAAATACCATATACCATATACCATATACCATATACCATATACCAAATACCATATACCATATACCATATACCAAATACCATATACCATATACCAAATACCATATACCAAATACCATATACCATATACCATATACCATATACCATATACCATATACCAAATACCATATACCATATACCATATACCAAATACCATATACCATATACCATATACCATATACCATATACCATATACCAAATACCATATACCATATACCAAATACCATATACCATATACCATATACCATATACCAAATACCATATACCATATACCATATACCAAATACCATATACCATATACCATATACCAAATACCATATACCAAATACCATATACCATATACCAAATACCATATACCATATACCAAATACCATATACCATATACCAAATACCATATACCATATACCATATACCAAATACCAAATACCATATACCATATACCAAATACCATATACCATATACCATATACCATATACCAAATACCATATACCATATACCATATACCATATACCAAATACCAAATACCATATACCAAATACCATATACCATATACCATATACCATATACCATATACCAAATACCATATACCATATACCATATACCATATACCATATACCAAATACCATATACCATATACCAAATACCATATACCATATACCAAATACCATATACCATATACCATATACCATATACCAAATACCATATACCATATACCAAATACCATATACCAAATACCATATACCATATACCAAATACCATATACCAAATACCAAATACCAAATACCATATACCAAATACCATATACCATATACCAAATACCATATACCATATACCATATACCATATACCATATACCAAATACCATATACCATATACCAAATACCATATACCATATACCATATACCATATACCATATACCAAATACCAAATACCATATACCATATACCATATACCAAATACCATATACCATATACCATATACCATATACCATATACCAAATACCATATACCATATACCAAATACCATATACCATATACCATATACCATATACCATATACCAAATACCATATACCATATACCATATACCAAATACCAAATACCATATACCATATACCAAATACCATATACCAAATACCATATACCAAATACCATATACCATATACCATATACCATATACCATATACCAAATACCATATACCATATACCAAATACCATATACCATATACCAAATACCATATACCATATACCATATACCATATACCAAATACCAAATACCATATACCAAATACCATATACCATATACCAAATACCATATACCATATACCATATACCATATACCAAATACCATATACCATATACCATATACCATATACCATATACCATATACCAAACACCATATACCAAATACCATATACCATATACCATATACCAAATACCATATACCATATACCATATACTATATACCAAATACTCACATACTATATACCAAATACCATATACTAAATGCCAGGTATTCCATATTCCAAATACTATATACCATATACCAAACACCATATACCAAATACCAAATACCATATACCAAATACCAAATACCATATACCAAATATACAAAATACCATATACCATATACCAAATACTATATAATTATATACCATATACAAAATACCAATACCATATACCATATACCAAATACCATATACCAAATACCATATTCAAAATACCATATACCATATACCAAATATTCCATATACCATATACAAAATACTATATACTATATACCAAATACCATATACCATATTCCATATACAAAATACCATGTACCATATACCATATACCATATAACAAATACCATATTCCATATACCAAATACAAAATACCATATACCATATACCATTTACCATATACCATATTCCAAATACCAAATACCATATACCAAACACCATATACCATATAACATATACCATATATACCAAATACTAAATACCAAATCCATATACCAAATACCATATTCCATATACAAAATACCATATACCATATACCATATACCAAATACCATATACCATATACCAAATACCATATACCATATACCATATACCATATACCATATACCAAATACCATATACCATATACCAAATACCATATACCATATACCATATACCAAAATTATACATATACAATATACCATATACCATATACCAAATACCATATACCAAATACCATATTCCATATACAAAATACCATATACCATATACCATATACTAAATAATTATATACCATATACCATATACCATATACCAAATACCATATACCAAATCATATACCAATATACCATATACCATATACCAAATACCATATACCATATACCAAATACCATATACCATATACCAAATACCATATACCATATACCATATACCAAATACCAAATACCATACCATATAACATATACCATATACCATATACCATATACCAAATACCATATACCAAATACTATATACCATATACAAAATACCATATACCATATACCCAAATACCATATACTATATACCAAATACCATATACCATATACATAAAAAACCATATACCATATACCATTTACTATATACCAAATACCATATACCATATACTATATACCAAATACTCAAATACTATATACTATATACTAAATACTAATTAACATATACTAAATATCATTACCATATACCATATACCAAATACCAAATACCATATACCAAATACCATTTACCAAATGCCATATACCAAATGCCATATACCATATTCCAAATACCATATACCATATACCATATACTATACTCATATACTATATACTATATACCATATACCAAATACCAAATACCATATACCATATACCAAATACCATATACCATATACTAAATACCATCTACCATATACCATATACCAAATACCATATACCATATACCATATACCAAATACTATATACCATATACTAAATACCATTTACCATTTACCATATACCATATACATATACCAAATACCAAATACCAAATGCCATATTCCACATTCCAAATACCATATACCATATACCATATACCATATACCAAATACCATATACCATATACCAAATACCATATACCAAATGCCATATACCAAATGCCATATACCATATACCAAATACCATATACCATATTCCATATACCAAATACCATATACATATACTATATACCAAATACAAAAACCAAATACCATATACCATTTACTATATACCATATACCATATACTATATACCATATACCATATACCATATCCTATATACCAAATACCAAATACCAAATACCATATACCATATACCATATACAAAAAACTCATATACCATATACTATTTACTATATACATATAAATACCATATACCATATACCAAATACCAAATACCATATACCATATACTATATACTATATACCAAATGCCATATACCAAATACCATATGCCATATGCCATATTCCAAATACCAATATACCATATACCATATACCATATACCATATACCATATACCATATACCAAACATTTACCAAATACCATATTCCAACACCATATACCATATACCAAATACCATATACCATATACCATATACCATATACCATATACCAAATACCAAATACCATATACCAAATGCCATATACCAAATACCATATACCATATACCATATACCATATACCATATACCATATTCCAAATACCATATACAAAATTCCATATACTATATACCATATACCAAATACCATATACCATATACCAAATACCATATACCAGATACCAGATACCATATACCATATACCATATACCATATACCATATACAAAATACCATATACCATATACCATATACCAAATACCATATACCATATACCATATACCATATACCAAATACCATATACCATATACCATATACCATATACCAAATACCAAATACCAAATACCATATACCAAATACCATATACCATATACCAAATACCATATACCATATACCAAATACCATATACCATATACCAAATACCATATACCATATACCATATACCATATACCAAATACCATATACCATATACCAAATACCATATACCATATACCATATACCAAATACCATATACCATATACCATATACCATATACCATATACCAAATACCATATACCATATACCAAATACCATATACCAAATACCATATACCAAATACCATATACCAAATACCATATACCATATACCATATACCAAATACCAAATACCATATACCATATACCATATACCAAATACCATATACCATATACCATATACCAAATACCAAATACCATATACCATATACCAAATACCAAATACCATATACCATATACCATATACCATATACCATATACCAAATACCATATACCATATACCATATACCATATACCATATACCATATACCAAATACCATATACCATATACCATATACCATATACCAAATACCATATACCATATACCATATACCAAATACCATATACCATATACCATATACCATATACCAAATACCATATACCAAATACCATATACCATATACCATATACCATATACCAAATACCATATACCAAATACCATATACCATATACCAAATACCATATACCATATACCATATACCATATACCATATACCAAATACCATATACCATATACCAAATACCATATACCATATACCAAATACCATATACCATATACCATATACCATATACCAAATACCATATACCAAATACCATATACCATATACCATATACCAAATACCAAATACCATATACCAAATACCATATACCATATACCAAATACCATATACCATATACCATATACCATATACCAAATACCATATACCATATACCAAATACCATATACCATATACCATATACCATATACCATATACCATATACCAAATACCATATACCATATTCCAAATACCATATACCATATACCAAATACCATATACCATATACCATATACCATATACCATATACCAAATACCAAATACCATATACCATATACCAAATACCATATACCATATACCATATACCATATACCATATACCAAATACCATATACCATATACCATATACCAAATACCATATACCATATACCATATACCAAATACCATATACCATATACCAAATACCATATACCAAATACCATATACCATATACCAAATACCATATACCATATACCAAATACCATATACCATATACCATATACCAAATACCATATACCATATACCAAATACCAAATACCATATACCAAATACCATATACCATATACCAAATACCATATACCATATACCAAATACCATATACCATATACCATATACCAAATACCATATACCATATACCAAATACCATATACCATATACCAAATACCATATACCATATACCATATACCATATACCATATACCAAATACCATATACCATATACCATATACCATATACCATATACCAAATACCATATACCATATACCATATACCATATACCATATACCATATACTATATACCAAATACCAAATACCATATACCATATACCATATACCAAATACCATATACCATATACCATATACCATATACCAAATACCATATACCATATACCATATACCATATACCATATACTATATACCATATACCAAATACCATATACCATATACCATATACCAAATACCATATACCATATACCATATACCAAATACCATATACCATATACCATATACCATATACCAAATACCATATACCATATACCAAATACCATATACCATATACCATATACCAAATACCATATACCATATACCAAATACCATATACCATATACCATATACCAAATACCATATACCATATACCATATACCATATACCATATACCATATACCATATACCATATACCAAATACCATATACCAAATACCATATACCATATACCAAATACCATATACCATATACCATATACCATATACCATATACCAAATACCATATACCATATACCATATACCATATACCAAATACCATATACCATATACCAAATACCATATACCATATACCATATACCATATACCAAATACCATATACCATATACCATATACCATATACCAAATACCATATACCATATACCAAATACCATATACCATATACCATATACCATATACCATAAATACCATATACCATATACCATATACCAAATACCATATACCAAATACCATATACCATATACCAAATACCATATACCATATACCAAATACCATATACCATATACCATATACCATATACCAAATACCATATACCATATACCAAATACCATATACCAAATACCATATACCATATACCATATACCATATACCAAATACCATATACCATATACCAAATACCATATACCATATACCATATACCATATACCATATACCAAATACCAAATACCATATACCATATACCATATACCATATACTATATACCAAATACCATATACCATATACCATATACCATATACCAAATACCATATACCATATACCATATACCATATACCAAATACCATATACCATATACCATATACCATATACCAAATACCATATACCATATACCAAATACCATATACCAAATACCATATACCAAATACCATATACCATATACCATATACCATATACCATATACCAAATACCATATACCATATACCATATACCAAATACCATATACCATATACCATATACCAAATACCATATACCAAATACCATATACCATATACCATATACCATATACCAAATACCATATACCATATACCATATACCATATACCAAATACCATATACCATATACCATATACCATATACCATATACCATATACCAAATACCATATACCATATACCATATACCAAATACCATATACCATATACCATATACCATATACCAAATACCATATACCATATACCATATACCATATACCAAATACCATATACCATATACCAAATACCATATACCATATACCATATACCAAATACCATATACCATATACCATATACCAAATACCATATACCATATACCATATACCATATACCAAATACCATATACCAAATACCATATACCATATACCAAATACCATATACCATATACCAAATACCATATACCATATACCAAATACCATATACCATATACCAAATACCAAATACCAAATACCATATACCAAATACCATATACCATATACCATATACCATATACCAAATACCATATACCATATACCATATACCAAATACCAAATACCATATACCAAATACCATATACCATATACCATATACCATATACCATATACCAAATACCATATACCATATACCATATACCAAATACCATATACCATATACCAAATACCATATACCAAATACCATATACCATATACCATATACCATATACCAAATACCAAATACCAAATACCATATACCAAATACCATATACCATATACCAAATACCATATACCATATACCATATACCATATACCATATACCATAATACCATATACCATATACCAAATACCATATACCATATACCATATACCATATACCATATACCATATACCATATACCATATACCAAATACCAAATACCATATACCAAATACCATATACCATATACCAAATACCATATACCATATACCATATACCATATACCAAATACCATATACCATATACCAAATACCATATACCATATACCAAATACCATATACCATATACCAAATACCATATACCATATACCAAATACCATATACCATATACCATATACCAAATACCATATACCATATACCATATACCATATACCATATACCAAATACCATATACCATATACCATATACCATATACCATATACCATATACCATATACCAAATACCATATACCATATACCAAATACCATATACCAAATACCATATACCATATACCAAATACCATATACCATATTCCATATACCAAATACCAAATACCATATACCAAATACCATATACCATATACCATATACAAAATACCATATACCATATACCATATACCAAATACCATATACCATATACCATATACCAAATACCAAATACCATATACCATATACCAAATACCAAATACCATATACCAAATACCATATACCATATACCATATACCAAATACCATATACCATATACCAAATACCATATACCAAATACCATATACCAAATACCATATACCATATACCAAATACCATAAACCATATACCATATACCATATACCATATACCATATACCATATACCAAATACCAAATACCATATACCAAATACCATATACCATATACCATATACCATATACCATATACCATATACCATATACCAAATACCATATACCATATACCATATACCATATACCATATACCATATACCATATACCAAATACCATATACCATATACCATATACCAAATACCATATACCATATACCATATACCAAATACCATATACCAAATACCATATACCATATACCATATACCATATACCATATACCATATACCAAATACCATATACCAAATACCATATACCAAATACCATATACCATATACCAAATACCATATACCATATACCATATACCAAATACCATATACCATATACCATATACCAAATACCATATACCATATACCATTTACCATATACCATATACCATATACCATATACCAAATACCATATACCATATACCATATACCATATACCATATACCAAATACCATATACCATATACCATATACCATATACCATATACCAAATACCATATACCATATACCAAATACCATATACCATATACCATATACCATATACCAAATACCAAATACCATATACCATATACCATATACCATATACCATATACCAAATACCATATACCATATACCAAATACCATATACCAAATACCATATACCATATACCATATACCAAATACCATATACCATATACCAAATACCATATACCAAATACCATATACCAAATACCATATACCATATACCATATACCATATACCAAATACCATATACCATATACCATATACCAAATACCATATACCATATACCATATACCATATACCAAATACCATATACCATATACCAAATACCATATACCATATACCATATACCATATACCATATACCAAATACCATATACCATATACCATATACCAAATACCATATACCATATACCAAATACCATATACCAAATACCATATACCATATACCATATACCATATACCATATACCATATACCAAATACCATATACCATATACCATATACCAAATACCATATACCATATACCAAATACCATATACCAAATACCATATACCATATACCATATACCATATACCAAATACCATATACCAAATACCATATACCAAATACCATATACCATATACCAAATACCATATACCATATACCATATACCAAATACCATATACCATATACCAAATACCATATACCATATACCATATACCATATACCATATACCAAATACCATATACCATATACCAAATACCATATACCATATACCATATACCAAATACCATATACCATATACCATATACCATATACCAAATACCATATACCATATACCAAATACCAAATACCATATACCAAATACCATATACCAAATACCAAATACCAAATACCATATACCATATACCATATACCAAATACCAAATACCATATACCATATACCATATACCAAATACCATATACCATATACCATATACCAAATACCAAATACCATATACCATATACCAAATACCATATACCATATACCATATACCATATACCATATACCATATACCAAATACCATATACCATATACCATATACCATATACCAAATACCATATACCAAATACCATATACCAAATACCATATACCATATACCATATACCAAATACCATATACCAAATACCAAACACCATATACCATATACCAAATACCATATACCAAATGTCATATACCAAATACCATATACCATATACCATATTCCATATACCAAATACCATATACCATATACCATATACCATATACCAAATACCATATACCATATACCAAATACCATATACCATATACCATATACCAAATACCATATACCATATACCAAATACCATATACCATATACCATATACCAAATACCATATACCATATACCAAATACCATATACCAAATACCATATACCATATACCAAATACCATATACCATATACCATATACCAAATACCATATACCATATACCATATACCATATACCATATACCAAATACCATATACCATATACCATATACCATATACCATATACCAAATACCATATACCATATACCATATACCATATACCATATACCAAATACCATATACCAAATACCATATACCATATACCAAATACCATATACCATATACCAAATACCATATACCATATACCATATACCATATACCAAATACCATATACCATATACCATATACCATATACCAAATACCATATACCATATACCATATACCATATACCATATACCAAATACCATATACCATATACCAAATACCATATACCATATACCATATACCATATACCATATACCATATACCAAATACCATATACCATATACCATATACCAAATACCATATACCATATACCATATTCCAAATACTATATACCATATACCAAACACCATATACCATATACCATATACCATATACCATATACCAAATACCATATACCATATACCATATACCAAATACCAAATACCATATACCAAATACCAAATACCATATACCAAATACCATATTCAAAATACCATATACCATATACCATATACTATATACCAAATACCATATACTATATACCAAATACCATATACCATATACCAAATACCATATACCATATACCAAATACCATATACCATATACCAAATACCATATACCAAATACCATATACTATATACCAAATACCATATACCATATACCATATAATATACCAAATACCATACACCATACACCATACACCATACACCATACACCATATACCAAATACCATATTCCATATACCAAATACCATATACCAAACACCATATACCATATAACATATACCATATACCAAATACCAAATACCAAATCCATATACCAAATACCATATTCCATATACAAAATACCATATACCATATACCATATACCATATACCTATACCAAATACCATATACCATATACCAAAAATACCATATACCATATACCATATACCATATACTATATACCAAATACCAAATACCATATACAATATACCATATACCAAATACCAAATACCATATACCATATACCATATACCATATTCCAAATACTATATACCATATACCAAACACCATATACCAAATACCATATACCATATACCATATACCAAAAATACACTATATACCATATACCATATACCAAATACCAAATACCATATACCAAATACCAAATACCATATACCAAATACCATATTCAAAATACCATATACCATATACCATATACTATATACCAAATACCATATACCATATACCAAATACCATATACCATATACCAAATACCATATACCATATACCATATACCATATACCAAATACCATATACCATATACCAAATACCATATACCATATACCAAATACCATACACCATATACCATATAACATATACCAAATACCATACACCATACACCATACACCATATACCAAATACCAAATACCATATACCATATACAAAACCACCTGTATACCATATACAAAATACCATATACCATATACCATATACTATATACCAAATACCACATACCATATACCAAATACCATATACCAAATGCCATATACCATATTCCAAATACTATATACCATATACCAAACACCATATACCATATACCAAATACCATATACCATATACAAAATACCATATACCATATACAAAATACCAAATACCATATACCAAATACCATATACCATATACCATATACAAAATACCATATACCATATACCATATACCATATACCAAATACCAAATACCATATACAAAATACCATATAACATATACCATATTCCATATACCATATTCAAAATATCATATACCATATACCATAAACCATATACCATATTCCATATTCCAAATACCATATACCAAACACCATATACCATATAACATATACCATATTCCATATACCATATACAAAATACCATATACTATATACCATATACCAAATACCATATTCCATATTCAAAATACCATATACCAAATGCCATATACCAAATACCATATACCATATACCAAATACCATATACCATATACCATATACCAAATACCAAATACCATATACCATATACCATATACCATATACCATATACCAAATACCATATACCAAATGCCATATACCATATTCAAACAAATACTATATACCATATACCAAACACCATATACCATATACCAAATACCATATACCATATCCCATTTACAAAATACAAATACCAAATACCATATACAAAATACCATATACCATATACCATATACCATATACAAAAAATACCATATACCATATACCATATACCATATACCAAATACCAAATACCATATACAAAATACCATATAACATATACCATATTCCATATACCATAACAAAATACCATATACCATATACCATATACCATATACCATATACCAAATACCATATACCATATACTATATACCAAATACCATATACCATATACCAAATACCATATACCATATACCATATACCATATACCAAATACCATATTCCATATACCAAATACCATATACCAAACACCATATACCATATAACAAATACCATATACCAAATACCAAATACCAAATCCATATACCAAATACCATATTCCATATACAAAATACCATATACCATATACCATATACCATATACCGCATACCAAATACCATATACCATATACCAAATACCATATACCATATTCCAAATACCATATACTATACCAAATACCAAATACCATATACCATATACCATATACCAAATACCAAATACCATATACCATATACTATATACCAAATACCAAATACTATATACCAAATACCATACACCATATACCATATACCATATACCATATACCATATACCATATACCAAATACCATATACCAAATACCATATACCAAATACCAAATACCATATACTCAAATACCAAATACCATATACCAAATATTATATACCAAATACCAAATACCATATACCATATACCATATACCATATACCATATGCCATATGCTATATACCAAATACCATATACCATATGCCATATACCAAATACCATATACCATATACCATATACCAAATGTAAATACCATATACCAAATACCATACACTAAATACCAAATACCATATACCATATACCATATAACATATACCAAATACCATACACCATATACCATACACCATACACCAAATACCATACACCATACACCATACACAAAAAACCAAATACCATATACCATATACCAAATACCATATACCATATACCATATACTATATACCAAATACCAAATACTATATACTATATACCATATACCAATGTAATATACTATATTCCAAATACTATATACCATATACCAAATACCATATTCCATATACCAAATACCATATACCAAACACCAAATACCATATAACATATACCATATACCAAATACCAATATACCAAATCCATATACCATATACCATATACCATATACCATATACCATATACCATATACCATATACCAAATACCATATACCATATACCAAATACCATATACCAAATACCATATACCATATACCATATACCATATTCCATATACCATATACAATATACCATATACCATATACCATATACCAAATACCATATACCAATACCATATACCATATACCATATACCATATACCATATACCATATACAAAATACCATATACTAAATACCATATACCATATAATATTCCATATACCAAATACCATATTCCATATACCAAATACCATATACCATATACCATATACCAAATACCATATACCATATACCAAATACCAAATACCATATCCATATACCAAATACCATATACCATATACCATATACCAAATACCAAATAACAAATACCATATACCATATACCATATACCATATACCAAATACCAAATACCATATACCATATACCAAATACCATATACCAAATACCATATACCAAATACCATATACCATATACCATATACCATATACCATATACCAAATACCATATACCATATACAAAATACCATATACCATATACCATATACCATATACAAAATACCATATACCATATACCATATACCAAATACCATATACCAAATACCAAATACCATATACCATATACCATATACCAAATACCATATACCATATACTATATACCAAATACCAAATACCATATACTATATACCAAATACCATATACCATATACCAAATACCATATACCATATACCTTATACTAAATACCATATACCATATACCAAATGCCATATACCAAATAACATATACCAAATCCATATACCAAATACCATATTCCATATACAAAATACCATATACCAAATACCATATACCATATACCAAATACCATATACCAAATACCATATACCATATACCATATACCAAATACCATATACCAATACCATATTCCGAATACCAAATACCATATACCATATACCATATACCATATACCATATACCATATACCATATACCAAATACCAAATACCATATGCCAAATACCAAATACCATATACCAAATACCATATACCATATACCATATACTAAATACCATATACCATATACCAAATACCATATACCAAATACCATATACCATATTCCATATACCAAATACCATATACCATTTACCATATACCATATAACATATACCATATACCATATACCATATACAAAATACCATATACCATATACCATATACCAAATACCATATACCATATACCAAATACCATATACCAAACACCATATCATATACCATATACCATATACCATATACCAAATACCATATACCATATACCAAATACCATATACCATATACAAAATACCATATAAATATACCATATACCAAATACCATATACCGTATACCAAATACCATATACCAAATACCATATCGCAAATACCATATACCAAATACCATATACCATATACCAAATACTATATACCATATACCATATACCATATACCATATACCATATACCATATACCATATACCATATACCAAATACAAATACCATATACCAAATACCAAATACCATATACCAAATACCATATACAAAATACCATATACCAAATACCATATACCATATACCATATACCATATACCAAATACCATATACCATATACCAAATACCATATACCATATACCAAATACCATATACCATATACTAAATACCATATACTATATACCAAATACCATATACCATATACCATATACCATATACCATATACCTTATACCAAATACCATATACCATATACCATATACCATATACCAAATACCATATACCAAATACCATATACCAAATACCATATTCCATATACAAAATACCATATACCATATACCATATACCAAATACCAAATACCATATACCAAATACCATATACCAAATACCATATACCAAATACCATATACCATATACCATATTCGAATACCAAATACCATATACAAAATACCATATACCATATACCAAATACCAAATACCATATACCAAATACCAAATACCATATCCATATACCAAATACCATATACCATATACCAAATACCATATACCATATACCAAATACTAAATACCATATACCATATACCAAATACCATATACCATGTACCATATACCATATACCAAATACCATATACCATATACCATATATACAAAATACCATATACCATATACCATATACCATATACCATATACCATATACAAAAAATACCATATACCATATACCATAAACCATATACCATATACCAAATACCATATACCATATAACATATACCATATTCCATATACCATATACAAAATACCATATACTATATACCATATACCAAATACCATATTCCATATACCAAATACCATATACCAAACACCATATACCATATAACATATACCATATTCCATATACCATATACAAAATACCATATACTATATACCATATACCAAATACCATATTCCATATACCAAATACCATATACCAAACACCATATACCATATAACATATACCATATTCCATATACCAAATACCATATACCAAACACCATATACCAAATACCATATTCCATATACAAAATACCATATACCATATACCATATACCAAATACCATATACCATATACCAAATACCATATACCATATACCATATACCATATTCCAAATACTATATACCATATTCCGAATACCAAATACCATATACCATATACCAAATACCATATACCATATACCATATACCATATACCAAATACCAAATACCATATACCAAATACCAAATACCATATACCAAATACCATATTCAAAATACCATATACCAAATACCATATACCATATACTATATACCAAATACCAAATACCATATACCATATACCATATACAAAATACCATATACCATATACTATATACCAAATACCAAATACCATATACTATATACCAAATACCAAATACCATATACCATATACCATTTACCATATACCTTATACCAAACACCATATACCATATAACATATACCATATACCAAATACCAAATACCAAATCCATATACCAAATACCATATTCCATATACAAAATACCATATACCATATACCGCATACTAAATACCATATACCATATACCAAATGCCATATACCAAATACCATATACCAAATACCATATACCATTACATATACCAATACCAAATACCATATACCAAATACCATATACCATATACCAAATACCATATACCATATACCATATACCATATACCAAATACCAAATACCAAATACCATATACCATATACCATATACCATATACCATATACCATATACCATATACCATATTCCAAATACTATATACCATATACCAAACACCATAAACTATATACCATATACCAAATGCCATATACCATATTCCAAATACCATATACCATATACCAAATACCATATACCAAATACCATATACCATATACCATATACCATATACCATATACCAAATACCATATACTATTTACCAAATACCATATACCATATACCATATACCATATACCATATACAAAAAACCATATACCATATACCATATACCAAATACCAAATACCATATACCATATACCAAATACCATATACCATATACCATATACCAAATATCATATACCATATTCCAAATACTATATACCATATACCATATACCATATACTATATACCATATACCAAATACCATATACCATATACCATATACCAAATACCATACACCAAATACCATATTCCATATTCAAAATACCATATACCATATACCAATATACCATATACCATTTACCATATACCAAATACCATATACCATATTCCAAATACTATATACCATATACCAAACACCATATACCATATACCATATACCATATACCAAATACCATATACCATATACCATATACCATATACTATATACCAAATACCAAATACCATATACCATATATCATATACCATATACCATATACTATATACCAAATACCAAATACCATATACCATATACCATATACCAAATACCATATACCATATACCATATACCATATACCAAATACCATATACCATATACCATATACCATATACCAAATACCATATACTATATACCAAATACCAAATACCATATACCATATACCATATACCAAATACCATATAATATACCATATACCAAATACCATATACCATATACCATATACCATATACCAAATACCATATACCATATTCCAAATACCATATACCAAATACCATATACCAAATACCATATACCATATACCATATACCATATACCATATACCATATACCAAATACCAAATACCATATACCATATACCATATACCAAATACCATATACCATATACCATATACCAAATACCATATACCAAATGCCATATACCATATACCAAATACCATATACCATATACCAAATACCATATACCATATACCAAATACCATATACCATATACCATATACCAAATACCAAATACCATATACCAAATACCATATACCATATACCATATACCATATACAAAAAACCATCTACCATATACCATATACCATATACCAAATACCATATACCATATACAAAATACCATATAACATATACCATATTCCATATACCATATACAAAATACCATATACCATATACCATATATCAAATACCATATACTATATACCAAATACCATATATCAAATACCATATACCATATACCAAATACCATATACCATATACCATATACCAAATACCAAATACCATATTCCATATACCAAATACCATATACCAAACACCATATACCATATACCATATACCAAATACCAAATACCATATTCCATATACCAAATACCATATACCATATACCATATACCATATACTATATACCAAATACCAAATACCATATACCATATATCATATACCATATACTATATACCAAATACCAAATACCATATACCATATACCATATACAAAAATACCATATACCATATACCATATACCATATACCAAACACCATATACCATATACCATATATCATATACCAAATACCATATTCCATATTCAAATACCATATACCAAATGCCATATACCAAATACCATATACCATATACCATATACCATATACCAAATACCAAATACCATATACCATGTACCATATTCCGAATACCATATACCATATACCATATACCAAATACCATATAGCAAATACCATATACCATATTCCATATACCATATACAAAATACCATATACCATATACCATATACTATATACCAAATACCAAATACCATATACCATATATCATATACCATATACTATATACCAAATACCAAATACCATATACCATATACCATATACCAAATACCATATACCATATACCATATACCATATACCAAACACCATATACCATATACCATATACCATATACCAAATACCATATTCCATATTCAAAATACCATATACCAAATGCCATATACCAAATACCATATACCATATACCATATACCATATACCAAATACCATATACCATATACCATATACCAAATACCATATACCAAATGCCATATACCATATTCCAAATACTATATACCATATACCAAACACCATATACCATATACCAAATACCATATACCATATACAAAATACAAAATACCAAATACCATATACCAAATACCATATCCCATATACCATATACCATATACAAAATACCATATACCATATACCATATACCAAATACCAAATACCATATACAAAATACCATATAACATATACCATATTCCATATACCATAACAAAATACCATATACCATATACCATGTACCAAATACCATATTCCATATACCAAATACCATATACCAAACACCATATACCATATAACATATACCATATACCAAATACCAAATACCAAATCCATATACCAAATACCATATTCCATATACAAAATACCATATACCATATACCATATACCATATACCATATACCATATACCATATACCGTATACCATATACCATATACCAAATACCATATACCATATACCATATACCATATACCATATACCATATACCATATACCAAATACCATATACCATATACCATATACCATATACCAAATACCATATACCATATACCATATACCATATACCATATTCCAAATACTATATACCATATACCAAATACCATATACCATATACCATATACCATATACCATATACCAAATACCATATACCATATACCATATACCAAATACCAAATACCATATACCATATACCAAATACCATATACCAAATACCATACACAATATACCATATACCATATACCAAATACCATATACCATATACCATATACTATATACCAAATACCAAATACCATATACCAAATACCATATACTATATACCAAATACCATATACCATATACCAAATACCATATACCATATACCAAATACCATATACCATATACCATATACCAAATACCATATACCAAATACCAAATACCATATACCATATACCATATACCATATACCATATACCAAATACCATATACCATATACTATATACCAAATACCATATACCATATACCAAATACCATATACCTTATACCAAATACCATATACCAAATACCATATACATATACCATATACCAAATACCATATACCATATACCAAATACCATATACCATATACCATATACCAAATACCATATACCATATACCATATACCATATACCAAATACCATATACCATATACCATATACCAAATACCATATACCATATACCATATACCAAATACCAAATACCATATACCAAATACCATATACCATATACCATATACCAAATACCATATACCATATACCAAATACCATATACCATATACCATATACCAAATACCATATACCATATCCAAATACCATATACCATATACCATATACCAAATACCATATACCATATACCATATACCAAATACCAAATACCATATACCAAATACCATATACCATATACCATATACAAAATACCAAATACCATATACCATATACCAAATACCATATACCATATACCATATACCAAATACCATATACCATATTCCATATACCAAATACCATATACCATATACTATATACCAAATACCAAATACCATATACCATATACCATATACCATATACCAAATACCATATACCATATACCATATACCAAATACCATATACCATATACCAAATACCATATACCAAATGCCATATACCAAATACCATATACCATATACCAAATACCATATACCATATACCATATACCAAATACCATATACCATATACTATATACCAAATACCAAATACCAAATACCATATACAAATACCATATACCATATACTATATACCAAATACCATATACCATATACCATATACTATATACCAAATACCATATACCATATACCAAATACCATATACCATATACCATATACCATATACCATATACTATATACCAAATACCATATACCATATACCATATACTATATACCAAATACCATATACCATATACCATATACCATATACCAAATACCATATACCATATACCAAATACATATACCATATACCATATACCATATACCATATACCATATACCAAATACCATATACCATATACCAAATACCATATACCATATACCAAATACCATATACCATATACCATATACCATATACCTATATACCAAATACCAAATACCATATACCATATACTATATACCAAATACCATATACCATATACCATATACCAAATACCATATACCATATACCATATACCAAATACCATATACCATATACTATATACCAAATACCAAATACCATATACCATATACCAAATACCATATACCATATACCAAATACCATATACCAAATACCATATACCAAATACCATATACCATATACCAAATACCATATACCATATACCATATACCAAATACCAAATACCATATACCAAATACCATATACAATATACCAAATACCATATACTATATACCAAATACCATATACCATATACCATATACCATATACCATATACCATATACAAAATACCATATACCATATACCATATACCAAATACCATATTCCATATACCATATACCATATACCAAATACCATATATACCTATATAACATATACAATATACCATATACCATATACCAAATACCATATACCATATGCCATATATCAAATACCATATTCCATATACCAAATACCATATACCATATACCATATACCATATACATATACCATATACCAAATACCATATTCCAAATACCATATACCATATTCCATATACAAAATACCATATACCATATACCATATACCATATACCATATACCATATACCATATACCAAATACCATATACCATATACCATATACCATATACCAAATACTATATACCATATACCATATACCATATACCATATACCATATACCAATTACCATATACCATATACCAAATACCATATACCATATACCAAATACCATATACCAAATACCATATAAATACCATATACCAAATACCATATACCAAATACCATATACCAAATACCAAATACCATATACCATATACCAAATACCATATACCAAATACCATACACCATATACCATATACAAAATACCATATACCATATACCAAATACCATATTCCATATACCATATACCATATACCAAATACCATATACCATATACCATATACCATATACCATATACCAAATACCATATACCATATACCAAATACCATATACCAAATACCAAATACCAAATACCATATACCAAATACCATATACCATATACCAAATACCATATACCATATACCATATACCATATACCATATACCATATACCAAATACCATATACCATATACCATATACCAAATACCATATACCATATACCATATACCATATACCAAATACCATATACCAAATACCATATACCATATACCATATACCATATACCATATACCAAATACCAAATACCAAATACCATATACCAAATACCATATACCATATACCAAATACCATATACCATATACCATATACCAAATACCATATACCATATACCAAATACCATATACCAAATACCATATACCATATACCAAATACCATATACCATATACCATATACCAAATACCATATACCATATACCAAATACCATATACCATATACCAAATACCATATACCAAATACCATATACCATATACCATATACCATATACCAAATACCATATACCATATACCAAATACCATATACCATATACCATATACCATATACCATATACCATATACAAAATACCATATACCATATACCATATACCAAATACCATATACCATATACCAAATACCATATACCAAATACCATATACCATATACCATATACCATATACCATATACCATATACCAAATACCATATACCATATACCATATACCAAATACCATATACCATATACCAAATACCATATACCATATACCATATACCATATACCATATACCATATACCAAATACCAAATACCATATACCATATACCAAATACCATATACCATATACCAAATACCATATACCATATACCATATACCAAATACCATATACCATATACCAAATACCATATACCATATACCATATACCATATACCATATACCAAATACCATATACCATATACCATATACCAAATACCATATACCATATACCATATACCAAATACCATATACCATATACCAAATACCATATACCATATACCAAATACCAAATACCATATACCAAATACCATATACCATATACCAAATACCATATACCAAATACCATATACCAAATACCATATACCATATACCATATACCATATACCAAATACCATATACCATATACCATATACCAAATACCATATACCATATACTATATACCAAATACCATATACCATATACCATATACCAAATACCAAATACCATATACCATATACCATATACCATATACCTTATACCAAATACCATATACCATATACCATATACCATATACCATATACCAAATACCAAATCCATATACCAAATACCATATTCCATATACAAAATACCATATACCATATACCATATACCAAATACCATATACCATATACCAAATACCATATACCAAATACCATATACCAAATACCATATACCATATACCATATACCAAATACCATATACCAAATACCATATACCATATACCATATACCAAATACCATATACCATATACCATATACCATATACCAAATACCATATGCCATATTCCAAATACCATATACCATATACCATATACCATATACCATATACCATATTCCAAAATATACCATATACCAAATACCAAAAACCATATACCATATACCAAATACCATATACCATATACCAAATACCATATACCATATACCAAATACCATATACCATATACCAAATACCAAATACCATATACCATATACCAAATACCATATACCATATACCATATACCATATACCATATACCATATACCAAATACCATATACCATATACCAAATACCATATACCATATACCAAATACCATATACCATATACCAAATACCATATACCATATACCATATACCATATACCATATACCATATACCATATACCAAATACCATATACCATATACCAAATACCATATACCATATACCAAATACCATATACCATATACCATATACCATATACCATATACCAAATACCATATACCATATTCCATATACCATATACCAAATACCATATACCATATACCATATACCAAATACCATATACCATATACCATATACCATATACCATATACCATATACCATATACTATATACCATATACCATATACCATATACCATATACCAAATACCATATACCATATACCATATACCATATACCAAATACCATATACCATATACCATATACCAAATACCAAATACCATATTCCATATACAAAATACCATATACCATATACCATATACCATATACCATATAAAAAATACCATATACCATATACCATATACCAAATACCATATACCATATACCATATACCATATACCAAATACCATATACCATATACCATATACCAAATACCATATACCAAATACCATATACCATATACCAAATACCATATACCATATACCAAATACCATATACCATATACCATATACCATATACCATATACCATATACCAAATACCAAATACCATATACCATATACCATATACCATATACCATATACCATATACCATATACCATATACCAAATACCATATACCATATACCATATACCAAATACCATATACCAAATACCATATTCCATATTCCATATACCATATACCATATACCAAATACCATATACCATATACCATATACCATATACCATTTACCATATACCATATACCAAATACCATATACCAAATACCATATACCATATACCATATACCATATACCAAATACCATATACCATATACCAAATACCATATACCATATACCATATACCATATACCATATACCAAATACCATATACCATATACCATATACCATATACCATATACCATATACCATATACCATATACCAAATACCATATACCATATACCATATTCCAAATACCATATACCATATACCAAATACCATATACCATATACCATATACCATATACCATATACCAAATACCATATACCATATACCAAATACCATATACCAAATACCATATACAAATACCATATACAAATACCATATACCCTATACCATATACCATATTCCAAATACCATATACCATATCGCAAATACCATATACCAAATACCAAATACCATATAATATACCAAATACCATATACCAAATACCATATACCATATACCAAATACCATATACCAAATACCATATACCATATACCATATACCATATACCAAATACCAAATAACATATACCATATACCAAATACCATATGCCATATACCATATACTATATACCAAATACCATATACCAAATACCATATACCATATACCATATACCATATACCAATATACCATATACCATATACCATATACCATATACCATATACCATATACCATATACCATATACCATATACCAAATACCAAATACCATATACCATATACCATATACCAAATACCATATACCATATACCATATACCATATACCATATACCAAATACCATATACCATATACAAAAAACCATATACCATATACCATATACCAAATACCAAATACCAAATACCATATACCAAATACCATATACCAATATACCATATACCAAATACCATATACCATATTCCAAATACTATATACCATATACCAAACACCATATACCATATACCAAATACCATATACCATATACAAAATACAAAATACCAAATACCATATACCAAATACCATATCCCATATACCATATACCATATACAAAATACC
Organism: Anoplopoma fimbria; assembly: GCF_027596085.1. Taxonomy (NCBI): domain Eukaryota; kingdom Metazoa; phylum Chordata; class Actinopteri; order Perciformes; family Anoplopomatidae; genus Anoplopoma; species Anoplopoma fimbria. The sequence continues at coordinate 122,153 of NC_072470.1, forward strand.
ATATACCATATACCATATACCATATACCAATATACCATATACCAAATACCATATACCATATACCATATACCATATACCATATACCAAATACCATATACCATATACCATATACCAAATACCATATACCATATACCAAATACCATATACCAAATACCATATACCATATACCATATACCATATACCAAATACCATATACCAAATACCATATACCATATACCATATACCATATACCAAATACCATATACCATATTCCAAATACCATATACCATATACCATATACCAAATACCATATACCATATACCAAATACCATATACCATATACCATATACCATATACCAAATACCAAATACCATATACCATATACCATATACCAAATACCATATACCATATACCATATACCATATACCATATACCATATACCATATACTATATACCATATACCAAATACCATATACCATATACCATATACCATATACCAAATACCATATACCATATACCATATACCATATACCAAATACCATATACCATATACCATATACCATATACCAAATACCAAATACCATATACAAATACCATATACCATATACCAAATACCATATACCATATACCATATACCATATACCATATACCATATACCATATACCAAATACCATATACCATATACCAAATACCATATACCATATACCAAATACCATATACCATATACCAAATACCATATACCATATACCATATACCAAATACCATATACCAAATACCATATACCATATACCATATACCAAATACCATATACCAAATACCATATACCATATACCATATACCATATACCATATACCATATACCATATACCAAATACCATATACCAAATACCAAATACCATATACCATATACCATATACCATATACCATATACCATATACCATATACCAAATACCATATACCATATACCATATACCATATACCATATACCAAATACCATATACCATATACCATATACCAAATACCATATACCATATACCATATACCAAATACCATATACCATATACCATATACCAAATACCATATACCAAATATCATATACCAAATACCATATACCAAATACCATATACCATATACCATATACCATATACCAAATACCATATACCAAATACCATATACCATATACCAAATACCATATACCATATACCATATACCAAATACCATATACCATATACCATATACCATATACCAAATACCATATACCAAATACCATATACCATATACCATATACCAAATACCATATACCATATACCATATACCAAATACCATATACCAATATACCATATACCATATACCATATACCATATACCATATACCATATACCATATACCATATACTATATACCATATACCAAATACCATATACCATATACCATATACCATTTCCCAAATACCATATACCATATACCATATACCAAATACCATATACCATATACCAAATACCATATACCATATACCAAATACCATATACCAAATACCATATACCAAATACCATATACCATATACCATATACCAAATACCATATACCAAATACCATATACCATACCATATACCATATACCATATACCAAATACCATATACCATATACCATATACCATATACCATATTCCAAATACCATATACCATATACCATATACCAAATACCATAAATACCATATACCAAATACCATATACCATATACCATATACCATATACCATATACCATATACCATATACCATATACCATATACCATATACTATATACCATATACCAAATACCAAATACCATATACAAATACCAAATACCATATACCATATACCATATACCATATACCAAATACCAAATACCATATACCAAATGCCATATACCAAATACCATATACCATATACCATATACCATATACCATATACCATATACCAAATACCAAATACCATATACCAAATACCATATACCAAATACCATATACCATATCCCATATACCATATACCATATACCAAATACCATATACCAAATACCATATACCATATACCATATACCATATACCAAATACCATATACCATACCATATACCATATACCAAATACCATATACCAAATACCATATACCATATACCATATACTATATACCATATACCAAATACCATATACCATATACCATATACCAAAATATACCATATACCATATACCATATACCATATACCATATACCATATACCAAATACCATATACCATATACCAAATACCATATACCATATACCATATACCATATACCAAATACCATATACCATATACCATATACCAAATACCATATACCATATACCAAATACCAAATACCATATACCAAATACCATATACCAAATACCAATATACCATATACCATATACCATATACCATATACCATATACCAAATACCAAATAACATATACCAAATAACATATACCATATACCATATACCATATACCATATACCATATACCATATACCATATACCAAATACCATATACCAAATACCATATACCATATACCAAATACCATATACCATATACCAAATACCATATACCATATACCATATACCAAATACCATATACCATATACCATATACCATATACCATATACTATATACCATATACCATATACCATATACCATATACCAAATACCATATACCATATACCATATACCAAATACCATATACCATATACTATATACCAAATACCATATACCATATACCATATACCAAATACCATATACCATATACCAAATACCATATACCAATACCATATACCAAATGCCATATACCATATTCCAAATACCATTTACCATATACCAAATACCATATACCATATACCATATACCAAATACCATATACCATATACCATATACCATATACCATATACCATATACCAAATACCAAATACCAAATACCATATACCATATAACATATACCATATACCAAATACCATATACCATATACCAAATACCAAATAGCATATACCATATACCATATACCATATACCATATACCAAATACCAAATACCATATACCATATACCATATACCATATACCATATACCAAATACCAAATACCAAATACCATATACCATATACCATATACCATATACCAAATACCATATACCATATACCAAATACCATATACCATATACCATATACTATATACCAATTACCATATACCATATACCATATACCAAATACCATATACCAAATACCATATACCAAATACCAAATACCATATACCATATACCATATACCATATACCATATACCATATACCATATACCATATACCATATACCAAATACCATATACCATATACCAAATACCAAATAGCATATACCATATACCATATACCATATACCAAATACCAAATACCATATATTTACCATATACCATTTACCATACTATACTAAACTATTGTATACATACTATACTATACTATACTAGTACTGATACTATACTAGTACTGATACTATACTATACTAGTACTGATACTATACTATACTAGTACTGATACTATACTAGTACTGATACTATACTATACTATACTAGTACTGATACTATACTATACTATACTAGTACTGATACTATACTAGTACTGATACTATGCTATACTAGTACTGATACTATACTAGTACTGATACTATACTAGTACTGACACAGTTAGACGTTTCAGGAGGTTAAACACATGAGGACTGATCTGCTGAATTCCTGACATTCTCTAATACAGTTAAGGAAGTACAACAACACACACACACACACACACACACACACACACACACACACACACACACACACACACACACACACACACACACTAAAGAGTAATGAGTGTATTGTGTTTGAATGAATTCCATGATGTGAGCTCCTCTTCCTGTTTCCACCTTGTTGTTCTCTGACCTGCTGCAGAACGGTTCTGTGTTCTCTGTTCTAGATCAATATAACAAACGTTTTATATATATATATGTATATATATATAGATATATATATATACATATATATACATATATACATATATATATATGTATATATATAAACTCAGAGTCATCCCAGATAAGTATGACCTGGTTCTGGTTCTGCAGGTTTAGGGTCTATAACATTCTTCCTAGATCCTGAACAGCCCAGTGGAACCTGAATCCAAAAGGTTCTTCATCGTCTGACACAACAGGAGAACATATGAGAACATATGAGAACATATGAGAACATATGAGAACATATAGTTTACTTTGTTGTTCCTGTGAATCCTGAACTACGAGAACAACAAACCTGAGGACACCAAGACTTCATGCTCCCTCACTTCCAAGCTCCCTAGCTTCCTAGCTTCCTCTCTCCTCCTGTGAGCTGAAATACCTCAACTCTTCTTCTAACAAACAAACAAACAAACAAACAACCAAACAACCAAACAAACAACCAAACAACCAAACAAACAAACAAACAAACAAACAAACAAACAAACAAACAAACAAACAAACAAACAAACAAACAAACAAACAACCAACCAAACAAACAAACAAACAAACAAACAAACAAACAAACAAACAAACAAACAAACAAACAAACAAACAACCAAACAAACAAACAAACAAACAAACAAACAAACAACCAAACAAACAAACAACCAAACAAACACAAACAAACAAACAAACAAACAAACAAACAAACAAACAAACAAACAAACGTAAAGTGTTTGAATGTTTCTGTTCCCGTTAAATTCAGGATAAAGTGAATGGAGTCTGACTCCGGACGAGAGACTACCACACAAAGAGAGAGAGAGAGAGGGAGGTAGACTGACAGTGTCTCTCTCTCTCTCTCTCTCTCTCTCTCTCTCTCTCACACACACACACACAACAAACACAGACCGGACCCGTTGTCATGGTAACAGCCCCTCCTCCCTTCTGGGTGTGGTAGAGAGACACTGAGCTTCAGGCTGAACTCTGCAGAGAGAGAGAGAGAGAGAGAGAGAGAGAGAGAGAGAGAGAGAGAGAGAGAGAGAGAGAGAGAGAGAGAGAGATTTAACCCATTCAGGTCCTTTAATCTTAATTTATTTACTGACAGATCTTCTGTTTATTTTCTGTAATATTTTATTTATGTTTGTTTTTATAAATGTTATTTTCTATTGAATGTTAAAAATATATCTTTATGTATTTATTGTCTTTAATTAGATATAAGTTTTAAAATACTCTTTGTTATGTGTAGGGTTTTTATAATCAGTGTCTTTTATTAATTACATGTGATTTCCTTTAAAAGAATAAAAGTGAGACCCTTCACATTAAAAGTCTCTTCATGAGGCAGTGAAGGAGTTAAAGGTGTGGACGCTTCCTCAGTTCCTCAGTGGGGAGGATACATGGAAAGTTTTCCTCTGAGCCAACCAATCAGAGTGCACACACACACACACACACACACACACACACACACACACACACACACACACACACACACACACACACACACACACACACACACACACAGAGGTGGAGCTCAGAGTTTTTCTGCAGAGGAAAAACTTTGTGGACTCTCTTGAGTTCTGATTTTGACTCTGAGTCGTTTCTTTCTGACGAGTGAGGACAGAGTCGTCATGGTGACCACCGAGACCCACCAGAGCCAGGACCTACTGGTCCCCCCTCAGAACCATGACCAGCAGGACCAGCAAAACCAGCAGGACCAGCAGGACCAGCAGGACCAGCAGGACCAGGACCAGGTCTCTCCCTTATCCGCCCTGGCAGGATTTGACCCCGAGACGCTGAGTCAGGGTCCCGTAAACGCCATCACGGTTCTCACGCTGCTGGACAAACTGGTCAACATGCTGGACGCCGTGCAGGAGAACCAGAACAAGATGGAGGTGAGCCAGGGGCGGGGCCACACCTTGAGACCAGGTCTGACTGTGGGGATCCAGTACAGGCACCACAGACACCAGGACCAACAAGGACTAACCAGGACCAACCAGGACTAACCAGGACTTATCAGGACTAACCAGGACTTATCAGGACTAAACAGGACTAACCAGGACTAAACAGGATTAATCAGGACTAAACAGGACTAACCAGGACTTATCAGGATTGATCAGGACTAACCAGGACCAACCAGGACTAAACAGGACCAACCAGGACTAAACAGGACTAACCAGGACTAAACAGGACTAACAAGGACTAACCAGGACTAAGCAGGACTAAGAAGGAGTAACCAGGACTAAACAGGACTAACCAGGACCAACCAGGACTAAACAGGACTAACCAGGACTAAACAGGACTAACAAGGACTAACCAGGACTAAGCAGGACTAACAAGGAGTAACCAGGACTAAACAGGACTAACCAGGACCAACCAGGACTAAACAGGACCAACCAGGACTAAACAGGACTACCAAGGAGTAACCAGGACTAAACAGGACTAACCAGGACTATTCAGGACTAATCAGGACTAATCAGGACTAATCAGTCCTAAACAGGACTAACCAGGACTAGCTCTGCTCCAAACTCCAGTACTAACAGTAGTACTAAGTGCAGTACAGGAACCAGAACTAACTCCAGTATAGACGGCTGGTAGAGGGTTCTCTTCATTTAAATAAAGAAACAGTAGAGACGTGTTCAGTAAAGTTCATCCAGATGTTTCAGGGAATCCTCCAGACCAAACTCCATTAAAGAAACTGTTGATGTAACTGTTGTCATGGAAACAAGATGTTCCAGAATCATCTCCTTGATTCTCTCTTTAACGTTCCTCTCTGATCTCAGCTTCTTTCTGTCTTTCGGCTCCTTTTATGAACGTTTTGCATCCAAAGATCTGATTCTGGTTCAGATGTCACACGAGCTGGTTTCCAGATGTTCCACTCTGCTGTGACTGTAGATTCTTGACAGGTTTCTCATATCAAGAAGCTTCAGCTGACGGAGAACTAATTTAGAACAGACATGGTTTCATAACTTTGACCTTTAGCTGCATTTTAACTATAAAACAAAGCTGAAACTACTTCCTGTTGTCTGGGGTTCATGTTCAGGCTGGTTTGGTGGATCTGGAGCTCGTTAAACATTGTGTTAGTGTGATACTAAGACGTTAGTGGAGCTAACATTAGCATAATACATTGGCACATCAGTAGCTAGTGTTGGCATGTCTATGCTAGGTAGTCCTGTTAGCAGTTAGCGGTTAGCCAAACCCATCATCCAATACAACCGGGTTCAGAGATGCACCAGTGGCCCCTACCGACGAGGCCCGGTTAACAGTGAGAGGTCAATGGCAGAAAAAATTGGTAATAAAAGGTGTTCTGAGGAAGTGAGAGTCACTTCAACCACGAGAGGTTTTTAGCATGAAGCCGTTACTGAACTACCAAAATATGATGCAGCAGAAAGTTTAGTCCTGGGATCAGGGATGATTCTCCTGGCGAGCTAACATTAGCTAGCATTAGCTAACGTTAGCTCTCCAGGTGATTCATGCTAAAGCTTTGGTCATTGGTCGGTTGTGTTTCAGGTGCATCAGGTGGAGATGGAGGGCGTGGTCAGAGGGATCCAGGCTGATATGACCAAACTGTCCAAGAGCCACAGTCACACCTCCAACACTGTCAGCAAACTGCTGGACAAGAGCCGCAAACTGTCCGTCACCATGAAGGAGGTTAATATACCACACCTGTATCTACATATATATCACCTGTGTCTAAATATACCACACCTATGTTAAAATATACTACACCTGTATCTACATATATATCACCTGTATCTAAATATATTAAAATATACTACATCTGTATCTACATATACATCACCTGTTTCCAAATATATTAAAATATACTACACCTGTATCTACATATATATCACCTGCATCTAAATATACTACATCTGTATCTACATATACATCACCTGTATCTACATATATTAAAGTATACTACACCTGTATCTACATTAACATCACCTGTATCTACATATACCACAACTATGTTAAAATATACTACACCTGTATCTACATATATATCACCTGTACCTTAATATACCACACCTATGTTTAAATATACCACCTCTGTCTCTTAAAATATATATCACCTGTTTCCTAATATATATCACCTGTATCTTAATATATCTTCACCTGTTCCTGAAGGTTCGTGATAAGATGGAGCGTCAGGGTGTCCAGGTGAAGAAGCTGGAGGCCAACCATGCTCACCTGATCAGCAGGAACAACTTCAAGGTTCTCATCTTCCAGGTGAGTGTGATGAAGGATCAGTTAGATTAGATTAGATTAGAAAAACTTTATTTATCCCAAAATGGGCAATTTCGTTCACAGTTTCCCGTCTCACATAATAAATTACTTAATAAAATAAATACAATAAATAGCAATAGGAGATAGACAAAAACATATATCAAAGGCAGTCCAACACACACATTTAACTCACAATTCATTTCAACCCGTCAGTAACAACCACCCTGCCCCCGGAAACACCCAGCAACACTGGTGTGCTCTCCACCTACTCCTGACTTTTGTCATCATTTAGTAACCTGATGGTTGCAGGGATAAAAGAGTGGGAGTACCTCATTGTTCTTGTCCTGATTGAACAGTAGCGCCGCCCTGAAGGCATTAGTTTAAATTCTTTACTGAGGACATGGTCAGGCTGACTGATAATGCATTTAGCTTTCTGGACTGCTTGTTTGTTCCACAATGAACTTATGCTCTTGAGCTGGATGCCAGTGATCTTAGAGCAGATCTTCACAATTTTATTTAAACTATTCATGTCCTTCACTGACAGACTTTTAGTCCAGCATATGAATGAAAAAGTTAAAAGACTCTCAATGAAAGATTGGTAAAAAATTCTCAAAATAACTTTAGAGACACTGAAAGAGTTCAGCATTCTCAACAGGTGAACTCTTTGTTGTCCCTTTTTAACAAGTACCTCAGTATTTGGATGAAATTTAAGCTGGTTATCAAATACTGTGCCTAGATATTTGTAGGTGTCTACAAGTTGGACTTCCTCCCCATGGATGACACTTGGTTTGAGCGCTCCCTTCACTTTCCTAAAATCTATGACTAGCTCCTTTGTTTTTTCTACATTTAGATCTAAGAAGTTGTTATCACACCAATTAACAAACGATGTCAAAGCAAGGCCATGGCTGCAATGTGGACCTTGGAAAAGGGACAGCAACGCAGTGTCGTCTGAGAATTTAGCTAGATAACTTCCCTGTTGAGAGGACCTACAGCTATCTGTGTACAAAATGAACAACAGGGGTGAGAGTACGCACCCTTGAGGTGAACCAGTATTCGATGTAATGGCCTGGGACAAGTGTCCATTTACAGAGACCCTCTGAGTTCTGTCTGTTAAGAAGTTTAAAAGCAACAACAGTATCTGATGGGGTAACTCAAACTCAGCAGCTAGTCTCTCAATTAAAATATGTGGCTGCATCTTATTGAAAGCAGAAGAAAAGTCTGCAAATAACAATCTAGCATGAGATCCAGGCTTTTCTAAATGTTTATACATTGTGTCTAAAAGGAAGAGTTTTGCATCATCTACACCTTTCCCAGTTTGATATGCAAACTGCAATGGGTCAAGTTTACCACTGACCAGGGACATGATTTCATCCTTAATAATTTTTTCAAAAATTTTCATTACTAAGGATGTAAGTGCTACTGGTCTGAAGTCTTTTAGCTCTTTGGGATTTTTTGATTTCGCTACTGGTATTATAGTGGAGCTCTTCCATATCTGAGGTATCTGGCCTTTCTTAGCACACATATTAAAGAGTGGAGTAAATACCACACTGAGCTGGTCAGCACAGTAACGCAGTGTGCGTCCGCAAACAGCATCAGGGCCAGCAGCTTTCATCATATTTACTCTCTTAAACAGAGTTGTTACTAGTTCCTGGGCTATCACAATGTCATTGTGAGGGACAAGAGAGTCCCTCCACATAGAAATGTTCTCAGAGAAATCAGATGATTCAAAACGTGAGTAAAAGAGGAACTCAGAGCTTTAAGTTCTCCAATACTCAAGTTCTCTCTTCATCTGTAAAGTTCTTCTTAGACAGTATGGTTCCCCACAAATAAGTTCTTCTAAGATAGCATAGTTCTCCACAAATAAGTTCTGCTTAGACAGTTAAGTTCCCCACAGACATTAGTTCTCAACAGATAGTAAAGTTTTCCTCAGACAGTATGGTTCTCCACATATAGTGTGGTTCTCTACAGACAGTAAAGCTCTCTACAGACAGTACAGACAGTAAGGTTCTCTACCAACAGTATGGTTCTCTACAGACAGTTACATTCTCTACAAACAGTATGGTTTTCCTCGGACAGTATGGTTCTCCACATATAGTGTGGTTGGGGCGGCTGTGGCGTAGTGGAGAGCAAGGTAGTTCTCCAATCAGAGGGTCGGTGGTTCGATACCCGGCTTCGGCAGTCGATGTGTCCTTGGGCAAGACACTTAACCCCAAGTTGCTCCTGAAGGCCATCGGTGTGGACTGGATGATGAATGTTAGTTAGAGTCTGATGGTGGCACCTTGATGGTAGCCTGTCATCAGTGTGTGAATGGGTGAATGATATGTAACATACTACTGACTGTAAGTCGCTTTGGAGAAAAGCCTCTGCTAAATGACTGTAATGTAATGTAATGTTCTCTACAGACAGTAAAGCTCTCTACAGACAGTACAGACAGTAAGGTTCTCTACCAACAGTATGGTTCTCTACAGACAGTTACATTCTCTACAAACAGTATGGTTTTCCTCAGACACCAAAGTTCTCCTCAGACAGTATGGTTCTCCAGCTCTCTCTTTGTCTGTTGTTAATTTTCAGTCGATGGCCTTATTTGGTCGTCAGCTGCAGCAGGAACAGAGACAGAGTTCTGAGTGATCCGTCATCATGTGATGTGGTTGTCATGGTTACAACAAAGTGAGTTATAACGAAGCCAGTGACTCGATCCGTTAGAGAGCTGACAGCTAACTGCCACAACTAAGGTTATTATTATGGTTATTAATGGTAATAACAGGTTATTATAGGTGACTAGAGGTAAATAAATACTGTAGTACATGAGAGTACAACTCTGTGTACTGTATACGGTGGTCATGTTTTCTAACCAGCTGGTCTTTACTGCAACATCAGTGTGATTATCATGTGTGTGTTTTCTGTCCTGTTTCACTGGCACTAAACATTCCTCCCTAAAATACCCAGAATTCCTCAGTGAGAATGGGCTCAGTGGGTGAGGCCGCCTGTCAGCCCTTTAACCCTTTCACTCTCTGTGGAGACTTTCAGCTCTGCCCTCCTGGTCTTCATCCTCCCGTTTGTATGCTGTTCTGTCTTAAAGTGTTTTTACACAAACTGGAAACTACTACACGGACAAAAGTATGTGTAAAAATACTCCAAGACAGAACAATAGAAACAGGAAACTACTACACGGACAAAAGTATGTGTAAAAATACTCCAAGACGGAACAATAGAAACAGGAAACTACTACACGGACAAAAGTATGTTCACATTCTTTACTGTTTTTCTTTGGGAGAAAAACAGACAAAGTTCCTCTCAGTCCCTCTGACATTTTTCTATGACTATCAAAATGTTCCCCCTAATATTCCCATAAGGTTCCACTAATGTTCTCCACTAATGTTCCCCTTACATTCTCCAAAGGAAACCCAAAGGAACCTTCACGTGCCGATGCAGGCTGTGGTATCCCTTCAGCCTTCTCAACTGCAAATCCAGTTCCTTGGGCTTTTACTACCGCATAGCCAGCACTTAATTTATCGCCCACACGATAACAAGACCCATCAGTCCAATACTCCAGGTCCACCACATGCAATGGGAGAGCTTGTAAATCTGATCTAAGCCTAGAGTATTTCTCTGCTTCTTGAACACAATCGTGTGGCTCACCATCTTCTGGAGTTGGCAAATTCTCAGCTGGATTTACTGTAACACACCTTGCTAGGGTAACATCTTCCTGCTCTAAGAGCCTATGATAGTCTCTGAGCCTAGACATAGTCAAGTTGTTCTTACCATAATTCAAAAGATTTCTGAGACTATGATGTGTAAGAATTGTCACTGGATAACCCATTGTTACAGATGATGCTTTATTGTACATTAGCGAAACTCCCACCATAGCTCTGTAACACAGTGGTAACCCTAGCTCCACTTCTGAATAAGCCGTGGAGTAATATGAAATGGGTTGAGGACTCGTCCCCGTACCCGTTGGTTGACAAAGAACTGCACATGCATGTTTACCCCCAGTAGAAGTCGATACATATAACACAAAATTCTTAGAGTAGTCTGGAATTGCTAGCGCCGGAGCCTCTTGCAACTTCTTTTTGTCGTTTCAAATGCCAAAAGGCCATCGTGTGTCCAGGACAGATTACAGTGTAGCTTAGCATTCCCAGTACTTTTAATCATAGCTCTCAAAGGCCCCGTCAAGCTAGCATAATCCTCAACCCATGCTGAAGAATATCCTGCAATACCAAGAAATGTCATCATCTCTCGGACTGTTCTGGGTTTTGGAGCCTTGCGAATAGCCTCCACGTGACTATCAGAGATGCTTCTGTGTCCCTGCGTTATTGTTTGACCCAAATAAGTTACCTTCTCCTGACAATACTGCAGTTTCTTCAGAGAGGCCTTGTGACCCCTCTCTGCCAGTATTTGTAGCAATTTAATTGAGTCCTTATGACATGTCTCCTCATCTGGTGAACAAATGATGATGTCGTCCACGTATTGAATTACATTGCTATTTAATACCTGCTCTATCCCCTCCAAATCGTCTTTCACTATTTTGTTGAAAATGTGAGGACTATGTTTGAACCCTTGTGGCAGTCTCTCATACTCATAAGATTGTCCGTTGTACGTGAACCCAAATAAGCTTTGGCTTTCCCTACTAAGTGGAACACTGAAAAACGCACCACATAAATCTAACACTGTGAAATGTGTCGCATTTGGCGGAAGTTGGGCTAGTATGTGGATCCGGCACTTCTGCTGGAAAATCAACCACCACTTCATTGACTGCTCTTAAATCATGTGTCAGGCGATATGAATTATCTGGCTTCTTTATCGGCAACAAAGGCGTGTTGCTCTGGGGATCCTGTGTTATCCTTAAAACACCCGCCTTAAAAAGTCGTTTTCTCCCCTTTTTTCCCTTCTTTTGCTCTGCCTTGTATGTGGATACAAGTACCAGCATTATTTTAATTACCTCTGGGTTAAGAGTCCCCTCCACTGGCCATGGTTGGTCAATTTCAGGCCAGCGTTTGTGCCATTTTTCCGATATTTTTGCAATATTTGCGATGCCTCTAATTAAAGGATTATTCTTCTGTACTATATCAACAGGAGTGATTACTTTTGGATTTTTAGTGTTATTTTTCCCCATTATAACGGCTTCCTTATGTTTCGTTATTGTACTTTAAGAAGTAATTGCTAAAATTAAAACTACTCAAGGCTATTTAGATTACTTCCCCCCTTTTTTTTTTTTTTAAACCCAATTACCCAATTAACCAATTATCCAATTACCCAATATTCAGCTCAAATCGTCAAACAGACACCATATTGAATGTCCACCACAGCACAGATCAGAACAAACCACGCACAATAACAAAAATGGACGTCTGTAATTGTCAGCAGAGGTTAGACCAAACAATCATATGCCACTAATTAATTAAATGCATTAACTAGTCAATCAGTTGCCAAGTTTTCTATTTATTTATTTCTCCTAACTGCCTAGAGCATGTATTCTTTCATGTGTATAGGAGCAGGTCAACATCCTCTTAGGCTTATAAATGAAAGCAGGTTTATATGTGTACCATCAATATTACCTACGACTGAGAACACATACAAATATGGAAAATGCAGGTTTTGTTTTTGCTAAAGAGTCTGTGGATAAATTTGTACCGGCCTTTAGTAGATTGAAACGGAAGCCTCCCCGTGGACGTCAGCAAGCCACACTCCGTGATGTGCCGGCCCGCTGCCTTGCCTCCCGTCTCAATTCTCATTCACCTAAACATTGTAGCATTTAGTGAACACCAACTGGACCAAACAGTTCAAACGGCAAAGGAATTCTCTGTAACTCCCAAGAAAGTGTCACCGAACGCCCTTTTTTTTTTTTTTTTTTTTTTTTTTAGACGAGTGAGGGGGGGTTTCAAATGCTACCCTTCTTAAACGAAGTTCATTGTGCATTTAACAGCTTATTTATTATATTACGTCCCTTTTAAGAAGAGCTCATGTTTTATTTACTAACTCGTTCAATTCATTACGTCTTCTAAAAAGAAGCTCATAGTTTTACACCTTACCTTATTCAATTCATTACGTCTTCTCAAAAGAAGCTCATAGTTTTACACCTTACCTTATTCAATTCATTATGTCTACGTCTTAGCTCATAGTTTTATACAATACTTTATTCAATTCATTATGTCTTCTCAAAAGAAGCTCATAGTTTTACACAATACTTTATTCAATTCATTATGTCTTCTCAAAAGAAGCTCATAGTTTTATACAATACTTTATTCAATTCATTATGTCTTCTCAAAAGAAGCTCATAGTTTTATACAATACATCGGGCCACATATCTATCCTCACAAATTATTAAATGTCCCGTTCTCAAATCACCACCTATGCATGTTTATTCAATCATAATGTGTTTTTTCTTTCTTTTAACTTTAACACATCTATTCTCTTCCTATGCATTTTATGGCACACAGTTGGAACACATCAGCAGCCAAGTTTCACACACACACATGCAGCACTCCTACGCACACCCATTCTCCCCCTCTCTTCTCATCCCAAAGCAAACACACACGCTCATTCTCTTCACACAGCTTTAGATCCCTTCATTCATACAGCATGCTTATTGCCGCTATTTCCTTATTTTTTATAAAATTTATGCTACCTCTGAGATGTAGATTTCGATGAGAGGCTGCATCAGACACCGTTCGTCAACAAATGTCAGAGTGGGAACAGTCAATCGAATTGTGATTCTACACTCTCCAGTTATTAAACTGACCATAAGATGTCATTCCAGGTTTTATTCGGCCCGTACTACATGCTCCTACTCTTGAGGGCTCTATCCTATCCGATTTGCGGCTCAATCATATGATCCTTTCCTTTATTTCCTTTATTTCCTTATTTCCTTATTTCCTTATCACTTTTTACATTTATTTATTCAAATTACCTGGATCCAGGTTTCCCCAATTTTGTCTTTCTAACTTAATTCCGGACTATGTCAGAGCCATCGTTACGCAGTGGCTAATATGCATGTGTCTTACCGTTAAGAAGTTGAGGGCCCCTCTTCAATTAATCTTGCACGATACTGTTTAGCACACCTTATCGTTACCATGAAGCTATTCTAAACTATTCCTTGTATTTCTCATACTTCTTTTCTTCACTTTTTATCTTCCCCCTTTTTACATTTAATTTAGCACGGAGCCTCACTTTAAACATCAAATCAACAGGACGTGTCCATAACAAGAAGGTTCTTAATTTACGGTGTGACCAAACAACTCCACATAACAGCCCCAATTCATGACCAGCATTCAATCGGGTGAGCTCACCGTATGTGAAGTTGTAGCAGAAAACCGCGAGGCCACCTCCGATCCTGTTCGTGACGCCAAATTTGTCGTATCTTTCATGCGACAGTGCTGTTGAAGTGATGAGAAAGGATGCTCCGCGGACACTGTTCTTGCTGGTATAATAAAGTTTATTACAAACAAGCAACACATGTCATGACGGACGTCTAGAGCGCCCGGAGGTCTCGAGTCGAATCTGTGAGTTCCCTGACTTTCGAGCTCTTACACCTCATTATATAGGGTACAAGTTAATCACATTTGGGGGGGAAAGTCAAGATAATGTATGTGGCTCCGTCATTATACACACTTAATCACATTTGGCCCCTGGTATCCTGTCCATCTGCTTCCTGCACCCTATGTAAGACAAAAACACTTAGGTCCTTCGCTGTATTGTGCAAGACCTGAAAATATACCACAGATTCCATTATACCTACCCCAAGATTCCACCAGGGTTCCTTTAAGGTTCCACTATGGCTCCCTAACTTTTTTTGTATGGGTTTTGCTAGGAACCTCTTATGTTCTCTAAACCCCCATATTTCCCCGCCGTTCACCTAACAATCTCCTACGGTTCCCCCAAAGTTTCTCTCAGGTTCCCTTGAGATTACTGTAAAGAAAGGGTTCTAATGAAGCTCCTTTAAGTTTATGCTGAGGTTCTACAAAGAATCCCTAAACATTTGTAAGGTTCCTTGAATATTTTCTCTTCTCTTCTTCAGGAGGAGAACGAGATCCCCTCCAGTGTTTACGTTAAGGATCCTCCTCCGTTCCCTCGTGATGAGATTTTGGAAGAAGGTGATGAATCGTTGGCGGGCATCGCTGATGGCAACCGTTCCCAGGAGGGCGGGCTTCACACCATCGACCTATCATCTGACGAGGACGTCGGGCTGGAGGCGGAGCTAGAGGAGGAGGAGATGTGGCCTCAAGACCTGGAGAACATGGAGAAGTCCAGAGCCGAGAAACTGAAACATTCCAGTCTGAAGAAGGTAAGAACCACAGACAGGTGGGTGTTCAGTTAGACCGACAGGAGTTCAGTCAGACACACAGGTGTAATAGTGTACAGGTGTAATAATAATAGTCTCTCTCTCTGAAGGTCGACAGTCTGAAGAAGGCGTTCTCCAGGCAGAACATCGAGAAGAAGATGACGAAGATCGGAACAAAGATTGTTTCTCAGGAACAACGAGAGAAGATCAAGAAGAAAACCTCCAGCCTGAAGGTTTCACCTCTGACCTTCAGCATCAGGAAGGTACTCTCTGAAGGCTCCCCCCCCTCCCATACACCAGGTTCCATTAAGTCCTTCTCAGACTGATGTTACCCCAAGGTTCCTCTAACATTCCTCTATGGTTCCCCCTGAGTTCCTCCTAACCTTGTCCAAAAGTACCCATAGTTTCCCCAAAGTGTCCTTGATCAATCCTCAAGGTTTGACACCAGGTCTATAAAGGTTCTCTCTAGTCCTCACACCAGGACCCTGAAGGTTCACTCTAGTACTCACACCAGGTCGCTGAAGGTTCTCTCTAGTCCTCACACCAGATCCATAAAGGTACTCTTTAGTCCTCACACCAGGTCCCTGAAGGTTCTCTCTAGTCCTTACACCAGATCCCTAAAGGTTCTCTTTAGTCCTCACACCAGGTCGCTGAAGGTTCTCTCTAGTCCTCACACCAGATCCCTAAAGGTTTTCTCTGGTCCTCACACCAGGTCCCTGAAGGTTCTCTCTAGTCCTCACACCAGGTCCCTAAAGGTTCTCTGTAGTCCACACAGCGGGTCCATATGGTTTTGCTGAGGGTCACACACAGTTCTCTTGAAGATCCATAGGGTTCTGTCTTGTGACCTCTGGTTCTCTGTGTTCTCAGCCTCGCAGCAGCTCCGACTCTCAGCCCCCCGACGTCTCTCTCCAGGTGGACGAGTCCGTCTTCGTTGAGGCCGATGTCCAGCTCTCTCCGCTGGATGGAACCGACCAGGAGGTTCCCTTCACCGAGGTCCACGCCCAGCTGGCTCCGGATGAGCAGGGGGAGAAAGAGGAGGGGGAGGAGATTAAAGAAGAGGAGGAGGAGGAGGAGGAGGAGGAGAAGATAAAAGAGGAGGAGAAGGAGGAGGAGGAGGAGGCGGAGGAGGAGAAGGGAGGTGTGGAGGCGGATCTGTCGGTGGGTTCAGAGGGAGTCGGTGAGGAGTACGCTCTGTCCTCCACGCTGCCTCAGGAGGAGAAACAGGAGGAACCATAAACACTCTGACTGTAAAGGAGCAGTTCAACATTTAGTGAGGTTCCTCTCTCTGTAATGTTGGACTGTTCCTTTAAACCGTACAGACGTTTATTGATGGATGTTCTTTTATTGATAAAGCTCCACGTACACAGGTTCAATTCCCGACATCTGATCTTTGTGTTGATATTTAAAGTCCTCACATGTGAACCTGAAAACTACGTAACTCCAACATTTTAACTTTTCATGGTGAAAAGTGTGTTTTCTGATTTTTAGATTTACGTTTTAAATGAAATTTAAATGAAATTAAAACAACTCCATTTGGAGAACCTTGTTTTCTGCTCGTCAAAGTTTAGTTTCTTTTTATTCTTATTCTTGTTTTCATTGATTTAAAAACACCATAACTAACAATCAGCTAATCAATAACATTAACGAGCACACAGAACCCAAGGAACACAGAGAACATGGTGCTGAACAGAACCATAAAAACACAAATGTTCCTCTAATGTTCTATGAATTGTAATATTATCCTTGCTTTGAGGTTCCTCTTAGGTTCTACTACTGTTTCCCATTTACTCAAGGTTCCTCAAAGGTTGCCCTAACATTTCTTAATGGATACCTGTTTTCACCAAAGTACCTCTAAGGTTCTCCTATGGGTGACAAAGGTAACACCAGAGTTCGAAAAAATAATTTGTTTTCTGTTCATCCAAGGTTCCTCTAATATTATAAAGAGCCCCCTAGGTTCTTCTAAAGTTTCTCTAATGTTGCACGAAGGTTCCACCAGGGTTTCTATAAGGTTCCCCTTATATTCTCCTAAGTTCCCCCTATGTTCTTTTGAAGTTTCTCTTATGTTGCACCTAGGTTCCGACGGGGTTCTTCCAAGGTTCCTCTAATATTCCCCTAAGATCCCCCTAGTTTCTTTCAAAGTGTCACGAAGGTTCCCCCAGGATCCTGCAAGGTTCCTCAAATATTCTCCTAAGATCCCCATAGGTTCTTTCAAAGTGTCACCAAGGTTCCCCCCAGGTTCCTGCAAGGTTCCTCAAATATTCCCCTAAATTTCCCCTGGGTTATTCTCAAGTTTCTCTAATGTTTCACAAAGTTTACCCCGGAGTTCAACAAGGTTCCTTTAACATTCCACTTGGGTTCCCCTCTAAGGTTCCCTCACATTTCCACTGAGGTTCTTTCACAGTTCCCCCCAGCTTTTTCTCAAGATTCCTCTCAAGTAACGTTCTCCTGAGTATATGTATTGATATCTACACTGAATAATAACCAGCCTGTTTATTATTGATCTGCTTATTAACTACACAAAAGTATTGATAACTGTAACAGAAACACTGATCAGCAGACCTGATCAAACAGTTTGATTTGTGACACAATCGATTTATGTCTACTGAGCTTTAGACTCATTGTGTAAAAGGAGTGTTAAAGACTCAGAGGTAAATACTCAGTATATATATTTATACTCAGTTAAATACTAAGTATATATATATATATATATATATATATATATATATATATATATATATATATATATATATATATATATATTGAGTAAGCGACTCTTTATATAAACAGTGTTAAAATCAGACTATTTGTTCTTTTTGTTGTTTTCAGGTTTGAAGTCACAGTTTTTTGTTTGTTTGTTGTTGTTTTTTTACATATATAGAACCTTTCTGCTGCCAAAGAACTTTCCCTGTTTGACTTGTCGGACTGTCAATCATCCATCAGGTGTGTGAGATCACCTGAACTTTATAATCAATAAAATCTGTGATACCACATTTTTGTTTCCTGGCTCTCATTTATTTTATTTTATATATATATATATATATATATTTAATTTTATTTATATATATATGTGTGTGTTTTATTTTCTTCTTTTTTGCATTTATATTAATTCATGTGTCTATGTCTTTGTATTGTTATCACCATGACCAATATTATCATTATATTTATTATAATATTATTATTAATAACAAACTGTGCTCTGAATGGTTCTTTAAAGAACCTTTAAAATGGTTCTACAGTGAAAGTATAGAATCTGTTCTGAATGGAGTTTGGTTTCTACTGAGATGTGGGAGGAGGCGGGGTCAGGGAGTGGGGTGTTCTCAGCAGCCAATAGGAATATGCAGGGCGGGGCTTCTAACCACTACAGCCAATGAAGACATGCAGTTGGTCCTGATTCTTCATCCAGAGTACTGTGTCTGTCTGAGCAGAGTACTACTACAGGGTACTACTACAGGGTACTACTACAGAGTACTACTACAAGGTACTACTACAGGGTACTTCTACAGAGTACTACTACAGAGTACTACTACAAGGTACTACTACAGGGTACTTCTACAGAGTACTACTACAGAGTACTACTACAGGGTACTACTACAGGGTACTACTACAGAGTACTACTACAGAGTACTACTACAGGGTACTACTACAGAGTACTACTTGTACTGTGCGGAGAACTGCTCCCTCCTTCTTCCCCTCTGACATCAGATGGACTCAGTAGCGCCCCCTGGCCTCTCTTTGGTCTCTGTGTTGTCTCTGTTAGCATGCGGCATCCAGCTGTTAGCCGCCGTCCTGCTAACACACAGGTACGGTGGGCGGAGCTCTGCAGAAGACAGGTGGGTCCTGCTGTGGCTCTTCTATGATGTCATCGTCCATCTGACACTGGTACGACCAATCAGGACCAGTTTCCTGTTTTTCATTTATTTGTTGTTTTTTTAGCTCATTATCTGTTTCATTGTTGGTTATTTAGTAATTGTTGGTCCATTCGTCCACAGGAAGGTCCGTTTGTCTACATGTCTGTTGTCGGGACGGTGGAGACGTCTGAAGGTCCACTGGCTGAACTCTGTGAGTTTAACTTCATTTAATTTACTGTAATATGTCATGTGTTCATTCTGTACACATGACATCTATTGCATTCTGTCCATCCTGGGAGAAGGATCCCTCCTTTGTCACTCTCCCAGAGGTTTCTTCCTTTTTTCTCCCTGTTAAAGGGGTTTTTAGGGGAGTTTTTCCTGTGCCAATGAGAGGGTCTAAGGACAGAGGATGTGAGGGTTCCGGGACAGAGGATGTGAGGGTCTAAGGACAGAGGATGTGAGGGTCTAAGGACAAAGGATGTCTCATGTGTACAGATTGTAAAGCCCTGAGGCAAATTTGTAATTTTGGGCTAAACAAAATAAACTGAATTGAATAGTATTTACATTTCATACTTCTGCTGTACTACTACATTGCTACTTTAAAAAAGGAACTGTTCTGCACACAAAGTCACAAACTTAAACCCACAAGAAACATGTCTGTCTTTCCACCCGTCTCTCTCTCTACCCGTCTGTCTCTCTGTCTCTCTGTAGGGAAGGAGTACAGTAAAGCTGATAGCCGTTGGCTGATTTCCGATCCCACGATCGTCTCAATAGAAATTATAACCGTCGTCCTCGACTCTCTACTTGGTTTACTACTGATACACGCAGTACTGAAGGACAAATACTACAGGTAATACTACAACATGAACAGACTTCACTCTCAGCTCGCTGTATTCATCCATCCATCCATCTTCCGTAACCGCTTATCCAGTTAAGGGTCGCGGGGGTGCTGGAGCCGATCCCAGCTGTCAATGGGCGAAGGCAGGGTACACCCTGGACAGGTCGCCAGCCTATCACAGGGCAGACATATATAGACAGACAACCACTCACACTCACGGGCAATTTCAGAGTCATCAATTAACCTAACCTGCATGTCTTTGGGCTGTGGGAGGAAGCCGGAGAACCCACGCTGACACGGGGAGAACATGCAAACTCCACACAGAAGGTTGTCTGGCCTGGGAATTGAACCCGGGCCCCTCTTGCTGCACCACCGTGCAGCCCCAACAGTTCGCTGTATTCAATTCAATTTATTTTGTATTGCGCAAAATCGGAGCTTTACAAGCTGTACACATACGACATCCTGTCCTTAGACCCTCACGTCCTCAGACCCTGACATATGAGTTACAACACATTCGACATAAATTATTCATATACAGCGGGTAAAAGTATTGAACACATCACCATTTTTCTCAGTAAATATATTTCTAAAGGTGCTATTGACATGACATTTTCACTAGATGTCGGTAACAACCCAAGTAATCCATACATACAAAGAAAACCAAACAAAGAAGTCCAGAAATTAAGTTATGTGTAATAAAATGGAATGACAGGGAAAAAAGTATTGAACACGTGAAGAAAGGGAGGTGCAAAAAGGCATGGAAATCCAAGACACCAGCTGAAGCTCATTTAAAGTTTGCTGCACAACATTTAGACAAGCCTGTGAAATACTGGGAGAATATAGTCTGGTCAGATGAGACCAAAATTGAACTCTTTGGATGCCATAATACACACCATGTTTGGAGTTCAAATGGCACTGCACATCACCCCAAAAACACCATACCAACAGTGAAGTTTGGAGGTGGAACATCATGATGTGGGGCTGTTTTTCAGCATACGGCACTAGCAAACTTCATATAATTGAAGGAAGGATGAAAATGAAATGAGGGTGGACATTTCAGCAAGACAATGATCCCAAACACATAGCCAAGGAAACTCAATTGGTTTCAGAGAAAGCAAATATAAAGCCAATCACCTGACATGAATCCAAGAGAAAATCTATGGAAAGAACTAAAGATCAGTGTTCATAGAAGAGGCCCATGGAACCTTCAAGATTTGAAGACTGTGGAAGAATGGGCCAAAATCACACCTGAGCAATGCATGCGACTAGTTTCTCCATACAGGAGGCGTCTTGAAGCTGTCATTACAAACAAAGGCTTTTGTACGAAGTATTAAATAAATTTCAGTAAGCGTGTTCAATACTTTTTCCCTGCGTCATTCCATTTTATTACACATAACTTAGTTTCTGATCTTATTAGTTTGGTTTTCTTTGTATGTATGGATTACTTGGGTTGTTACTGACATCTGGTGAAAATTTCATGTCAATAGCACCTTTAGAAATATATTTACTGAGAGAAATGGTGACATGTTCAATATTTATTTTACCCACTGTATAAGAGAAGCAAGAAGAGTAACAAAGGAAAATATGACTACTAATAATGAATATAGTAGAATTATAATGAAGCAGTAATGGTAACAAAAGCGACACCTACTACTAAAAATAATAAAGGAGGCACAAACAGTCCAGATATAATAAAAATTATCTTTATTTATATATCACATTTCATACAGACCATGTAGCTCAAAGTGCTGTACATTTGAAAAGGGAAAAAATAGTAACAGAATAACTTTCTTGTACAGAGCATGCTTTTTGCACTTACATGTTTAGTTCAATCCAGAAAATGTCAGCACATGAAAACTGGAAACATACATTACATTTAAAATTGAGACGCTGGCTGCAGGAAGTCGTTGCGGGGGAAAGTCCTGCTCATCCAGGATGCTGTACCGGTTTGTGAGCTGAAATTCACATGGAGGAGAAATCCGTAGAGGAGACTCTTTCCTCTGCCATTTCTGCCCACTATGGCCAAGGCCACCTGACTAGGAGTGGAGACTAGTCAGTGTCTTTCGTTTAGCACCCTGCTGTAGCCAGAGGTCATCCAAATGTTTGTTGGCCGGAATAGTGGGGTGCAGCTCGGGTTCGGATGAAGCAGTAGCACGACTCTAACCAGGGAGTCAAGAAACCGTTCTTCCCTGATCTGGTACAGAGTAGAGATGCATCCTTCCAGCTTGGCGATGGTTTGGGACAGGTGATTGCAGCGGTCACACTCAGATGAAGTGGTGAGGGATGCCATATTACTCGTCCTGTGTATAACCACGATCCATGGAAACCTGCAAGGGGAGAAAGCAGAGAGACTTCTGGGAAGAAGCAAAGTCAGTAATGTGCATTACTGGGACATGAATACATAATGATAGAGGAGCTCAGTGTATCCGAGGTAGTCCCCTGGCAGTCTAGGCCTATAGCAGCAACCCTGAATCAGCCCTCACAGTCAACCCTGAATCAGCCCTCACAGTCAACCCTGAATCAGCCCTCACCGTCAACCCTGAATCAGCACTCACCATAACCTTGGATCAGCACTCACCATAACCTTGAATCAGCACTCACCATAACCTTGGATCAGCACTCACCATGAACCTGAGGGCTGACAGTGATAATCAGGGTAGCAGCAGTGGGTGTCAGCATGGCCACAGCAGGAGGCACGACCATGGTCAAGATATAACCAGGATCCATGGAAACCTGCGAGGCGAGAAAGCAGAAAGACTTCTGGGAAGAAGCAAAGTCAGTAATGTGCATTACCGGGACATGAATACATGATGATAGAGCTCATTGGATCCTAGGTAGTCCCCTGGCAGTCAAAACCTATAGCAGCATTTCTAGGGGCTGGACCACCGTCAACCCTGAATCAGCCCTCACCGTCAACCCTGAATCAGCCCTCACCGTCAACCCTGAATCAGCCCTCACCATAACCCTGAATCAGCCCTCACCATAACCTTGGATCAGCACTCACCATAACCTTGAATCAGCACTCACCATCACCCTGAGGGCTGGTACAGTGATAATCAGTGTAGCAGCAGTGGGTGTCAGCAGGGCCACAGCAGGAGGCACGACCATGGTCCAGATATAACCACGATCAATGGAAACTGAAAGGCGAGAAAGCAGAGAGACTTTTGGGAAGAATTAAAGTCAGTAATGTGCATTAATGGGACATGAATACATAATGATAGAGGAGCTCAGTGTAACCTAGGTAGTCCCCTGGCAATCTAGGCCTATATCAGCATATCTAGGGGCTGGACCACCGTCAACCCTGAATCAGCCCTCACCGTCAACCCTGAATCAGACCTCACCGTCAACCCTGAATCAGCCCTCACCGTCAACCCTGAATCAGCCCTCACCGTCAACCCTGAATCAGCCCTCACCATCAACCCTGAATAAGCCCTCACCGTCAACCCTGAATCAGCCCTCTTCATAACCCATAATCAGCACTCAATCAGCACTCACCATAACCTCGGATCAGCACTCACCATAACCTCGGATCAGCACTCACCATAACCTCGGATCAGCACTCACCATGAACCTGAGGGCTGGTACAGTGATAATCAGGGTAGCAGCAGGAGGCACGACCACGGTCCAGATATAACCACAATCAATGGAAACTGCAAGGCGAGAAAGCAGAAAGACTTCTGGGAAGAAGCAAAGTCAGTAATGTGCATTACCGGGACATGAATACATAAGGCTATAGCTCAGTGGATCCTAGGTAGTCCCCTGGCAGTCTAGCCCTATAGCAGCATATCTAGGGGCTGGACCACCGTCAACCCTGAATCAGCCCTCACAGTCAACCCTGAATCAGCCCTCACAGTCAACCCTGAATCAGCCCTTGTGTCAACCCTGAATCAGCCCTCACCGTCAACCCTGAATCAGCCCTCACCGTCAACCCTGAATCAGCCCTCACTGTCAACCCTGAATCAGCCCTCACCGTCAACCCTGAATCAGCACTCACCATAACCCTGAATCAGCACTCACCATAACCTTGGATCAGCACTCACCATGAACCTGAGGGCTGACAGTGATAATCAGGGTAGCAGCAGTGGGTGTCAGTATGGCCACAGCAGGAGGCACAACCATGGTCAGGATATAACCAGGATCCATGGAAACCTGCGAGGCGAGAAAGCAGAAAGACTTCTGGGAAGAAGCAAAGTCAGTAATGTGCATTACCAGGACATGGATACATAATGATAGAGCTCAGTGGATCCTAGGTAGTCCCCTGGCAGTCTAGGCCTTTAGCAGCATATCTAGGGGCTGGACCACCGTCAACCCTGAATCAGCCCTCACCGTCAACCCTGAATCAGCCCTCACCGTCAACCCTGAATCAGCCCTCACCGTCAACCCTGAATCAGCCCTCACTGTCAACCCTGAATCAGCCCTCACTGAATCAACCCTGAATCAGCACTCACCATAACCTTGGATCAGCACTCACCATGAACCTGAGGGCTGACAGTGATAATCAGGGTAGCAGCAGTGGGTGTCAGCATGGCCACAGCAGGAGGCACGACCATGGTCAAGATATAACCAGGATCCATGGAAACCTGCGAGGCGAGAAAGCAGAAAGACTTCTGGGAAGAAGCAAAGTCAGTAATGTGCATTACCGGGACATGAATACATGATGATAGAGCTCATTGGATCCTAGGTAGTCCCCTGGCAGTCAAAACCTATAGCAGCATATCTAGGGGCTGGACCACCGTCAACCCTGAATCAGCCCTCACCGTCAACCCTGAATCAGCCCTCACCGTCAACCCTGAATCAGCCCTCACCGTCAACCCTGAATCAGCCCTCACCAAACCCTGAATCAGCCCTCACCATAACCTTGAATCAGCACTCACCATCACCCTGAGGGCTGGTACAGTGATAATCAGTGTAGCAGCAGTGGGTGTCAGCAGGGCCACAGCAGGAGGCACGACCATGGTCCAGATATAACCACGATCAATGGAAACTGAAAGGCGAGAAAGCAGAGAGACTTTTGGGAAGAATTAAAGTCAGTAATGTGCATTAATGGGACATGAATACATAATGATAGAGGAGCTCAGTGTATCCTAGGTAGTCCCCTGGCAATCTAGGCCTATATCAGCATATCTAGGGGCTGGACCACCGTCAACCCTGAATCAGCCCTCACCGTCAACCCTGAATCAGACCTCACCGTCAACCCTGAATCAGCCCTCACCGTCAACCCTGAATCAGCCCTCACCGTCAACCCTGAATCAGCCCTCACCGTCAACCCTGAATCAGCCCTCACCGTCAACCCTGAATCAGCCCTCTTCATAACCCTCAATCAGCACTCACCATAACCTCGGATCAGCACTCACCATAACCTCGGATCAGCACTCACCATAACCCGGATCAGGATCAGCACTCACCATGAACCTGAGGGCTGGTACAGTGATAATCAGGGTAGCAGCAGGAGGCACGCCACAGCAGGAGACACGACCACGGTCCAGATATAACCACAATCAATGGAAACTGCAAGGCGAGAAAGCAGAAAGACTTCTGGGAAGAAGCAAAGTCAGTAATGTGCATTACCGGGACATGAATACATAAGGCTATAGCTCAGTGGATCCTAGGTAGTCCCCTGGCAGTCTAGCCCTATAGCAGCATATCTAGGGGCTGGACCACCGTCAACCCTGAATCAGCCCTCACAGTCAACCCTGAATCAGCCCACAGTCAACCCTGAATCAGCCCTTTGTGTCAACCCTGAATCAGCCCTCACCGTCAACCCTGAATCAGCCCTCACCGTCAACCCTGAATCAGCCCTCACCGTCAACCCTCAATCAGCCCTCACCATAACCCTGAATCAGCACTCACCATAACCTTGGATCAGCACTCACCATGAACCTGAGGGCTGACAGTGATAATCAGGGTAGCAGCAGTGGGTGTCAGTATGGCCACAGCAGGAGGCACAACCATGGTCAGGATATAACCAGGATCCATGGAAACCTGCGAGGCGAGAAAGCAGAAAGACTTCTGGGAAGAAGCAAAGTCAGTAATGTGCATTACCAGGACATGGATACATAATGATAGAGCTCAGTGGATCCTAGGTAGTCCCCTGGCAGTCTAGGCCTTTAGCAGCATATCTAGGGGCTGGACCACCGTCAACCCTGAATCAGCCCTCACCGTCAACCCTGAATCAGCCCTCACCGTCAACCCTGTATCAGCCCTCACAGTCAACCCTGAATCAGCCCTCACTGTCAACCCTGAATCAGCCCTCACTCAACCCTGAATCAGCACTCACCATAACCTTGGATCAGCACTCACCATGAACCTGAGGGCTGACAGTGATAATCAGGGTAGCAGCAGTGGGTGTCAGCATGGCCACAGCAGGAGGCACGACCATGGTCAAGATATAACCAGGATCCATGGAAACCTGCGAGGCGAGAAAGCAGAAAGACTTCTGGGAAGAAGCAAAGTCAGTAATGTGCATTACCGGGACATGAATACATGATGATAGAGCTCATTGGATCCTAGGTAGTCCCCTGGCAGTCAAAACCTATAGCAGCATATCTAGGGGCTGGACCACCGTCAACCCTGAATCAGCCCTCACCGTCAACCCTGAATCAGCCCTCACCGTCAACCCTGAATCAGCCCTCACCGTCAACCCTGAATCAGCCCTCACCATAACCCTGAATCAGCCCTCACCATAACCTTGAATCAGCACTCACCATCACCCTGAGGGCTGGTACAGTGATAATCAGTGTAGCAGCAGTGGGTGTCAGCAGGGCCACAGCAGGAGGCACGACCATGGTCCAGATATAACCACGATCAATGGAAACTGAAAGGCGAGAAAGCAGAGAGACTTTTGGGAAGAATTAAAGTCAGTAATGTGCATTAATGGGACATGAATACATAATGATAGAGGAGCTCAGTGTATCCTAGGTAGTCCCCTGGCAATCTAGGCCTATATCAGCATATCTAGGGGCTGGACCACCGTCAACCCTGAATCAGCCCTCACCGTCAACCCTGAATCAGACCTCACCATCAACCCTGAATCAGCCCTCACCTGAATCAACCCTGAATCAGCCCTCACTGTCAACCCTGAATCAGCCCTCACCGTCAACCCTGAATCAGCACTCACCATAACCTTGGATCAGCACTCACCATAACCTTGGATCAGCACTCACCATGAACCTGAGGGCTGGTACAGTGATAATCAGGGTAGCAGCAGTGGGTGTCAGCAGGGCCACAGCAGGAGACATGACCACGGTCCAGATACAACCACGATCAATGGAAACTGAAAGGCGAGAAAGCAGAGAGACTTCTGGGAAGAATTAAAGTCAGTAATGTGCATTACTGAGACATGAATACATAATGATAGAGGAGCTCAGTGTATGCTAGGTAGTCCCCTGGCAATCTAGGCCTATAACAGCATATCTAGGGGCTGGGCTGGACCACCGTCAACCCAGAATCAGCCCTCACCGTCAACCCTGAATCAGCCCTCACCGTCAACCCTGAATCAGCCCTCACCGTCAACCCTGAATCAGCCCTCACCGTCAACCCTGAATCAGCCCTCTTCATAACCCTCAATCAGCACTCACCATAACCTCGGATCAGCACTCACCATAACCTCGGATCAGCACTCACCATAACCTCGGATCAGCACCTAACCTTGAATCAGCACTCACCATGAACCTGAGGGCTGGTACAGTGATAATCAGGGTAGCAGCAGGAGGCACGACCACGGTCAGATATAACCACAATCAATGGAAACTGCAAGGCGAGAAAGCAGAAAGACTTCTGGGAAGAAGCAAAGTCAGTAATGTGCATTACCGGGACATGAATACATAAGGCTATAGCTCAGTGGATCCTAGGTAGTCCCCTGGCAGTCTAGCCCTATAGCAGCATATCTAGGGGCTGGACCACCGTCAACCATGAATCAGCCCTCACAGTCAACCCTGAATCAGCCCTCACAGTCAACCCTGAATCAGCCCTTTGTCAACCCTGAATCAGCCCTCACCGTCAACCCTGAATCAGCCCTCACCGTCAACCCTGAATCAGCCCTCACCGTCAACCCTGAATCAGCCCTCACCGTCAACCCTGAATCAGCCCTCACCGTCAACCCTGAATCAGCCCTCACCATAACCCTGAATCAGCACTCACCATAACCTTGAATCAGCACTCACCATAACCTTGGATCAGCACTCACCATGAACCTGAGGGCTGACAGTGATAATCAGGGTAGCAGCAGTGGGTGTCAGTATGGCCACCAGTGATAATCAGTGTAGCAGCAGTGGGTGTCCAGCAGCCAAGCAGGAGGCACAACCATGGTCAGGATATAACCAGGATCCATGGAAACCTGCGAGGCGAGAAAGCAGAAAGACTTCTGGGAAGAAGCAAAGTCAGTAATGTGCATTACCAGGACATGGATACATAATGATAGAGCTCAGTGGATCCTAGGTAGTCCCCTGGCAGTCTAGGCCTTTAGCAGCATATCTAGGGGCTGGACCACCGTCAACCCTGAATCAGCCCTCACCGTCACCCTGAATCACACCGTCAACCCTGAATCAGCCCTCACAGTCAACCCTGAATCAGCCCTCACAGTCAACCCTGAATCAGCACTCACCATAACCTTGGATCAGCACTCACCATGAACCTGAGGGCTGACAGTGATAATCAGGGTAGCAGCAGTGGGTGTCAGCATGGCCACAGCAGGAGGCACGACCATGGTCAAGATATAACCAGGATCCATGGAAACCTGCGAGGCGAGAAAGCAGAAAGACTTCTGGGAAGAAGCAAAGTCAGTAATGTGCATTACCGGGACATGAATACATGATGATAGAGCTCATTGGATCCTAGGTAGTCCCCTGGCAGTCAAAACCTATAGCAGCATATCTAGGGGCTGGACCACCGTCAACCCTGAATCCCGTCACCCTGAATCAGCCCTCACCGTCAACCCTGAATCAGCCCTCACCGTCAACCCTGAATCAGCCCTCACCGTCAACCCTGAATCAGCCCTCACCGTCAACCCTGAATCAGCCCTCACCATAACCTTGGATCAGCACTCACCATAACCTTGAATCAGCACTCACCATCACCCTGAGGGCTGGTACAGTGATAATCAGTGTAGCAGCAGTGGGTGTCAGCAGGGCCACAGCAGGAGGCACGACCATGGTCCAGATATAACCACGATCAATGGAAACTGAAAGGCGAGAAAGCAGAGAGACTTTTGGGAAGAATTAAAGTCAGTAATGTGCATTAATGGGACATGAATACATAATGATAGAGGAGCTCAGTGTAACCTAGGTAGTCCCCTGGCAATCTAGGCCTATATCAGCATATCTAGGGGCTGGACCACCGTCAACCCTGAATCAGCCCTCACCGTCAACCCTGAATCAGACCTCACCATCAACCCTGAATCAGCCCTCACCGTCAACCCTGAATCAGCCCTCACCGTCAACCCGAATCAACCCTGAATCAGCCCTCACCGTCAACCCTGAATCAGCCCTCACCGTCAACCCTGAATCAGCCTCTTCATAACAATCAGCACTCACCATAACCTCGGATCAGCACTCACCATAACCTCGGATCAGCACTCACCATAACCTCGGATCAGCACTCACCATAACCTCGGATCAGCACTCACCATGAACCTGAGATCAGCACTCACCATAACCTCGGATCAGCACTCACCATGAACCTGAGGGCTGGTACAGTGATAATCAGGGTAGCAGCAGGGCCACAGCAGGAGGCACGATCACAGTCCAGATATAACCATGATCAATGGAAACTGCAAGGCGAGAAAGCAGAAAGACTTCTGGGAAGAAGCAAAGTCAGTAATGTGCATTACCGGGACATGAATACAGCTCAGTGGATCCTAGGTAGTCCCGTGGCAGTCTAGCCCTATAGCAGCATATCTAGGGGCTGTCAACCCAGGCCCTCACCGTCCCCTGAATCAGCCCTCAAGTCAGAATCAGCCCTCACCGTCAACCCTGAATCAGCCCTCACCGTCAACCCTGAATCAGCCCCACCGTCAACCCTGAATCAGCCCTCACCGTCAACCCTGAATCAGTCAACCCTCACTCACCATCAACCCTGAATCAGCCCTCACCATCAACCCTGAATCAGCCCTCACCGTCAACCCTGAATCAGCCCTCACCGTCAACCCTGAATCAGCCCTCACCATAACCCTGAATCAGCACTCACCATAACCCTGAATCAGCACTCACCATAACCTTGGATCAGCACTCACCATCAACCTGAGGGCTGGTACAGTGATAATCAGTGTAGCAGCAGTGGGTGTCAGCAGGGCCACAGCAGGAGGCACAACCACGGTCCAGATATAACCATGATCAATGGAAACTGCAAGGCGAGAAAGCAGAGAGACTTCTGGGAAGAATTAAAGTCAGTAATGTGCATTACTGAGACATGAATACATAATGATAGAGGAGCTCAGTGTATGCTAGGTAGTCCCCTGGCAATCTAGGCCTATAACAGCATATCTAGGGGCTGGACCACCGTCAACCCAGAATCAGCCCTCACCGTCAACCCTGAATCAGCCCTCAACCCTGAATCAGCCCTCACCGTCAACCCTGAATCAGCCCTCACCGTCAACCCTGAATCAGTCCTCACCGTCAACCCTGAATCAGCCCTCTTCATAACCCTCAATCAGCACTCACCATAACCTCGGATCAGCACTCACCATAACCTTGGATCAGCACTCACCATAACCTGGAATCAGCACTCACCATGAACCTGAGGGCTGGTAACAGTGATAATCAGGGCCAGCAGCAGGAGGCACGACCACGGTCCAGATATAACCACAATCAATGGAAACTGCAAGGCGAGAAAGCAGAAGACTTCTGGGAAGAAGCAAAGTCAGTAATGTGCATTACCGGGACATGAATACATAAGGCTATAGCTCAGTGGATCCTAGGTAGTCCCCTGGCAGTCTAGCCCTATAGCAGCATATCTAGGGGCTGGACCACCGTCAACCCTGAATCAGCCCCAGTCAACCCTGAATCAGCCCTCAGTCAACCCTGAATCAACCCGTCAACCCTGAATCAGCCCTCACCGTCAACCCTGAATCAGCCCTCAGTCAACCCTGAATCAGCCCTCACCGTCAACCCTGAATCAGCCCTCACCGTCAACCCTGAATCAGCCCTCACAACCCATAACCCTGAATCAGCACTCACCATAACCTTGGATCAGCACTCACCATGAACCTGAGGGCTGACAGTGATAATCAGGGTAGCAGCAGTGGGTGTCAGCATGGCCACAGCAGGAGGCACAACCATGGTCAGATATAACCAGGATCCATGGAAACCTGCGAGGCGAGAAAGCAGAAAGCTTCTGGGAAGAAGCAAAGTCAGTAATGTGCATTACCAGGACATGGATACATAATGATAGAGCTCAGTGGATCCTAGGTAGTCCCCTGGCAGTCTAGGCCTTTAGCAGCATATCTAGGGGCTGGACCACCGTCAACCCTGAATCAGCCCTCACCGTCAACCCTGAATCAGCCCTCACCGTCAACCCTGAATCAGCCCTCACAGTCAACCCTGAATCAGCCCTCACCATAACCCTGAATCAGCACTCACCATAACCTTGGATCAGCACTCACCATGAACCTGAGGGCTGACAGTGATAATCAGGGTAGCAGCAGTGGGTGTCAGCATGGCCACAGCAGGAGGCACGACCATGGTCCAGATATAACCAGGATCCATGGAAACCTGAAAGGCGAGAAAGCAGAAAGACTTCTGGGAAGAAGCAAAGTCAGTAATGTGCATTACCTGGGACATGAATACATAATGATAGAGGAGCTCAGTGTATGCTAGGTAGTCCCCTGGCAATCTAGGCCTATAACAGCATATCTAGGGGCTGGACCACCGTCAACCCAGAATCAGCCCTCACCGTCAACCCTGAATCAGCCCTCACCGTCAACCCTGAATCAGCCCTCACCGTCAACCCTGAATCAGCCCTCACCGTCAACCCTGAATCAGCCCTCACCGTCAACCCTGAATCAGCCCTCTTCATAACCCTGAATCAGCACTCACCATAACCTCGGATCAGCACTCACCATAACCTTGGATCAGCACTCACCATAACCCTGAATCAGCCCTCACCATGAACCTGAGGGCTGGTACAGTGATAATCAGGGTAGCAGCAGGAGGCACGACCACGGTCCAGATATAACCACAATCAATGGAAACTGCAAGGCGAGAAAGCAGAAAGACTTCTGGGAAGAAGCAAAGTCAGTAATGTGCATTACCGGGACATGAATACATAAGGCTATAGCTCAGTGGATCCTAGGTAGTCCCCTGGCAGTCTAGCCCTATAGCAGCATATCTAGGGGCTGGACCACCGTCAACCCTGAATCAGCCCTCACAGTCAACCCTGAATCAGCCCTCACAGTCAACCCTGAATCAGCCCTTTGTCAACCCTGAATCAGCCCTCACCGTCAACCCTGAATCAGCCCTCACCGTCAACCCTGAATCAGCCCTCACCGTCAACCCTGAATCAGCCCTCACCGTCAACCCTGAATCAGCCCTCACCGTCAACCCTGTATCAGCCCTCACCATAACCCTGAATCAGCACTCACCATAACCATAACCTTGGATCAGCACTCACCATGAACCTGAGGGCTGACAGTGATAATCAGGGTAGCAGCAGTGGGTGTCAGCATGGCCACAGCAGGAGGCACGACCATGGTCAAGATATAACCAGGATCCATGGAAACCTGCGAGGCGAGAAAGCAGAAAGACTTCTGGGAAGAAGCAAAGTCAGTAATGTGCATTACTGGGACATGAATACATAATGATAGAGCTCAGTGGATCCTAGGTAGTCCCCTGGCAGTCTAGGCCTTTAGCAGCATATCTAGGGCTGGACCACCGTCAACCCTGAATCAGCCCTCACCGTCAACCCTGAATCAGCCCTCACAGTCAACCCTGAATCAGCCCTCACAGTCAACCCTGAATCAGCACTCACCATAACCTTGGATCAGCACTCACCATGAACCTGAGGGCTGACAGTGATAATCAGGGTAGCAGCAGTGGGTGTCAGCATGGCCACAGCAGGAGGCACGACCATGGTCAAGATATAACCAGGATCCATGGAAACCTGCGAGGCGAGAAAGCAGAAAGACTTCTGGGAAGAAGCAAAGTCAGTAATGTGCATTACCGGGACATGAATACATGATGATAGAGCTCATTGGATCCTAGGTAGTCCCCTGGCAGTCAAAACCTATAGCAGCATATCTAGGGGCTGGACCTCAACCCTGAATCAGCCCTCACCGTCAACCCTGAATCAGCCCTCACCGTCAACCCTGAATCAGCCCTCACCGTCAACCCTGAATCAGCCCTCACCGTCAACCCTGATCACCAAAACCTGAATCAGCCCTCACCATAACCTTGGATCAGCACTCACCATAACCTTGAATCAGCACTCACCATCACCCTGAGGGCTGGTACAGTGATAATCAGTGTAGCAGCAGTGGGTGTCAGCAGGGCCACAGCAGGAGGCACGACCATGGTCCAGATATAACCACGATCAATGGAAACTGAAAGGCGAGAAAGCAGAGAGACTTTTGGGAAGAATTAAAGTCAGTAATGTGCATTAATGGGACATGAATACATAATGATAGAGGAGCTCAGTGTAACCTAGGTAGTCCCCTGGCAATCTAGGCCTATATCAGCATATCTAGGGGCTGGACCACCGTCAACCCTGAATCAGCCCTCACCGTCAACCCTGAATCAGCCCTCACCGTCAACCCTGAATCAGACCTCACCATCAACCCTGAATCAGCCCTCACCGTCAACCCTGAATCAGCCCTCACCGTCAACCCTGAATCAGCCCTCACCGTCAACCCTGAATCAGCCCTCACCGTCAACCCTGAATCAGCCCTCTTCATAACCCTCAATCAGCACTCACCATAACCTCGGATCAGCACTCACCATAACCTCGGATCAGCACTCACCATAACCTCGGATCAGCACTCACCATAACCTCGGATCAGCACTCACCATAACCTCGGATCAGCACTCACCATAACCTCGGATCAGCACTCACCATGAACCTGAGGGCTGGTACAGTGATAATCAGGGTAGCAGCAGGGCCACAGCAGGAGGCACGATCACAGTCCAGATATAACCATGATCAATGGAAACTGCAAGGCGAGAAAGCAGAAAGACTTCTGGGAAGAAGCAAAGTCAGTAATGTGCATTACCGGGACATGAATACAGCTCAGTGGATCCTAGGTAGTCCCCTGGCAGTCTAGCCCTATAGCAGCATATCTAGGGGCTGGACCACCGTCAACCCAGAATCAGCCCTCACCGTCAACCCAGAATCAGCCCTCACCGTCAACCCTGAATCAGCCCTCACCGTCAACCCTGAATCAGCCCTCACCGTCAACCCTGAATCAGCCCTCACCGTCAACCCTGAATCAGTCCTCACCATCAACCCTGAATCAGCCCTCACCATCAACCCTGAATAAGCCCTCACCGTCAACCCTGAATCAGCCCTCACCGTCAGCCCTGAATCAGCCCTCACCATAACCCTGAATCAGCACTCACCATAACCTTGGATCAGCACTCACCATAACCTTGAATCAGCACTCACCATCAACCTGAGGGCTGGTACAGTGATAATCAGTGTAGCAGCAGTGGGTGTCAGCAGGGCCACAGCAGGAGGCACAACCACGGTCCAGATATAACCATGATCAATGGAAACTGCAAGGAGAGAAAGCAGAGAGACTTCTGGGAAGAATTAAAGTCAGTAATGTGCATTACTGAGACATGAATACATAATGATAGAGGAGCTCAGTGTATGCTAGGTAGTCCCCTGGCAATCTAGGCCTATAACAGCATATCTGGGCTGGACCAGTTAACCCTGAAGGGGCTGGACCACCGTCAACCCAGAATCAGCCCTCACCGTTAACCCTGAATCAGCCCTCACCGTCAACCCTGAATCAGCCCTCACCGTCAACCCTGAATCAGCCCTCACCGTCAACCCTGAATCAGCCCTCACCATCAACCCTGAATCAGCCCTCTTCATAACCCTCAATCAGCACTCACCATAACCTCGGATCAGCACTCACCATAACCTCGGATCAGCACTCACCCTAACCTTGAATCAGCACTCACCATGAACCTGAGGGCTGGTACAGTGATAATCAGGGTAGCAGCAGGAGGCACGACCACGGTCCAGATATAACCACAATCAATGGAAACTGCAAGGCGAGAAAGCAGAAAGACTTCTGGGAAGAAGCAAAGTCAGTAATGTGCATTACCGGGACATGAATACATAAGGCTATAGCTCAGTGGATCCTAGGTAGTCCCCTGGCAGTCTAGCCCTATAGCAGCATATCTAGGGGCTGGACCACCGTCAACCATGAATCAGCCCTCACAGTCAACCCTGAATCAGCCCTCACAGTCAACCCTGAATCAGCCCTTTGTGTCAACCCTGAATCAGCCCTCACCGTCAACCCTGAATCAGCCCTCACCGTCAACCCTGAATCAGCCCTCACCGTCAACCCTGTATCAGCCCTCACAGTCAACCCTGAATCAGCCCTCAGTCAACCCTGAATCAGCCCTCACTGTCAACCCTGAATCAGCCCTCACAGTCAACCTTGGATCAGCACTCACCATGAACCTGAGGGCTGACAGTGATAATCAGGGTAGCAGCAGTGGGTGTCAGCATGGCCACAGCAGGAGGCACGACCATGGTCAAGATATAACCAGGATCCATGGAAACCTGCGAGGCGAGAAAGCAGAAAGACTTCTGGGAAGAAGCAAAGTCAGTAATGTGCATTACCGGGACATGAATACATGATGATAGAGCTCATTGGATCCTAGGTAGTCCCCTGGCAGTCAAAACCTATAGCAGCATATCTAGGGGCTGGACCACCGTCAACCCTGAATCAGCCCTCACCGTCAACCCTGAATCAGCCCTCACCGTCAACCCTGAATCAGCCCTCACCATAACCCTGAATCAGCCCTCACCATAACCTTGGATCAGCACTCACCATAACCTTGAATCAGCACTCACCATCACCCTGAGGGCTGGTACAGTGATAATCAGTGTAGCAGCAGTGGGTGTCAGCAGGGCCACAGCAGGAGGCACGACCATGGTCCAGATATAACCACGATCAATGGAAACTGAAAGGCGAGAAAGCAGAGAGACTTTTGGGAAGAATTAAAGTCAGTAATGTGCATTAATGGGACATGAATACATAATGATAGAGGAGCTCAGTGTATCCTAGGTAGTCCCCTGGCAATCTAGGCCTATATCAGCATATCTAGGGGCTGGACCACCGTCAACCCTGAATCAGCCCTCACCGTCAACCCTGAATCAGACCTCACCGTCAACCCTGAATCAGCCCTCACCGTCAACCCTGAATCAGCCCTCCTCACCGTCAACCCTGAATCAGCCCTCACCGTCAACCCTGAATCAGCCCTCACCGTCAACCCTGAATAAGCCCTCACCGTCAACCCTGAATCAGCCCTCTTCATAACCCTCAATCAGCACTCACCATAACCTCGGATCAGCACTCACCATAACCTCGGATCAGCACTCACCATAACCTCGGATCAGCACTCACCATAACCTCGGATCAGCACTCACCATAACCTCGGATCAGCACTCACCATAACCTCGGATCAGCACTCACCATGAACCTGAGGGCTGGTACAGTGATAATCAGGGTAGCAGCAGGAGGCACGACCACGGTCCAGATATAACCACAATCAATGGAAACTGCAAGGCGAGAAAGCAGAAAGACTTCTGGGAAGAAGCAAAGTCAGTAATGTGCATTA
Organism: Anoplopoma fimbria; assembly: GCF_027596085.1. Lineage (NCBI taxonomy): Eukaryota > Metazoa > Chordata > Actinopteri > Perciformes > Anoplopomatidae > Anoplopoma > Anoplopoma fimbria. Next base: position 160,095 of record NC_072470.1, read on the forward strand.
CCGGGACATGAATACATAAGGCTATAGCTCAGTGGATCCTAGGTAGTCCCCTGGCAGTCTAGCCCTATAGCAGCATATCTAGGGGCTGGACCACCGTCAACCCTGAATCAGCCCTCACAGTCAACCCTGAATCAGCCCTCACAGTCAACCCTGAATCAGCCCTTTGTGTCAACCCTGAATCAGCCCTCACCGTCAACCCTGAATCAGCCCTCACCGTCAACCCTGAATCAGCCCTCACCATCAACCCTGAATCAGCCCTCACCATAACCCTGAATCAGCACTCACCATAACCTTGGATCAGCACTCACCATGAACCTGAGGGCTGACAGTGATAATCAGGGTAGCAGCAGTGGGTGTCAGTATGGCCACAGCAGGAGGCACAACCATGGTCAGGATATAACCAGGATCCATGGAAACCTGCGAGGCGAGAAAGCAGAAAGACTTCTGGGAAGAAGCAAAGTCAGTAATGTGCATTACCAGGACATGGATACATAATGATAGAGCTCAGTGGATCCTAGGTAGTCCCCTGGCAGTCTAGGCCTTTAGCAGCATATCTAGGGGCTGGACCACCATCAACCCTGAATCAGCCCTCACCGTCAACCCTGAATCAGCCCTCACCGTCAACCCTGAATCAGCCCTCACTGTCAACCCTGAATCAGCCCTCACAGTCAACCCTGAATCAGCACTCACCATAACCTTGGATCAGCACTCACCATGAACCTGAGGGCTGACAGTGATAATCAGGGTAGCAGCAGTGGGTGTCAGCATGGCCACAGCAGGAGGCACGACCATGGTCAAGATATAACCAGGATCCATGGAAACCTGCGAGGCGAGAAAGCAGAAAGACTTCTGGGAAGAAGCAAAGTCAGTAATGTGCATTACCGGGACATGAATACATGATGATAGAGCTCATTGGATCCTAGGTAGTCCCCTGGCAGTCAAAACCTATAGCAGCATATCTAGGGGCTGGACCACCGTCAACCCTGAATCAGCCCTCACCGTCAACCCTGAATCAGCCCTCACCGTCAACCCTGAATCAGCCCTCACCGTCAACCCTGAATCAGCCCTCACCATAACCCTGAATCAGCCCTCACCATAACCTTGGATCAGCACTCACCATAACCTTGAATCAGCACTCACCATCACCCTGAGGGCTGGTACAGTGATAATCAGGGTAGCAGCAGTGGGTGTCAGCAGGGCCACAGCAGGAGACATGACCATGGTCCAGATACAACCACGATCAATGGAAACTGAAAGGCGAGAAAGCAGAGAGACTTTTGGGAAGAATTAAAGTCAGTAATGTGCATTAATGGGACATGAATACATAATGATAGAGGAGCTCAGTGTATCCTAGGTAGTCCCCTGGCAATCTAGGCCTATATCAGCATATCTAGGGGCTGGACCACCGTCAACCCTGAATCAGCCCTCACCGTCAACCCTGAATCAGACCTCACCATCAACCCTGAATCAGCCGTCACCGTCAACCCTGAATCAGCCCTCACTGTCAACCCTGAATCAGCCCTCACCGTCAACCCTGAATCAGCCCTCTTCATAAGCCTGAATCAGCCCTCACCATAACCTTGGAACAGCACTCACCATAACCTTGAATCAGCACTCACCATGAACCTGAGGGCTGACAGTGATAATCAGGGTAGCAGCAGTGGGTGTCAGCATGGCCACAGCAGGAGGCACGACCATGGTCAAGATATAACCAGGATCCATGGAAACCTGCGAGGCGAGAAAGCAGAAAGACTTCTGGGAAGAAGCAAAGTCAGTAATGTGCATTACCGGGACATGAATACATAATGATAGAGGAGCTCAGTGTATCCTAGGTAGTCCCCTGGCAATCTAAGCCTATAGCAGCATATCTAGGGGCTGGACCGCCATCAATCCTGAATCACCCCTCACCGTCAACCCTGAATCGGCACTCACCGTCAACCCTGAATCGGCACTCACCGTCAACCCTGAATCGGCACTCACCGTCAACCCTGAATCAGCCCTCACCGTCAACCCTAAATCAGCCACTGATCCAGCGCTCGGTTTACTGGTGATACACACAGTGTCAACAAATACTAGAGGTAATACTACATCATGTACTCAAGGAGCCGGAGGATAATAAACAGTGAATTTATAAAGCAATGTCAAAACTTACCTGCCAGGTGAGGACAAAAGAAGTAACTGAAAATCCAGGGATTAAATACTGTGGGCAGGTGGAGGTGATTACACACAGGTGGATTCAATCAGGGGCGGGGCTTACAATTACAGTGGCGGGAAAACACGCAAAAACAGGAAATGAAGTGATCTGAATTTAGAAGAGAGGCTAGTAACAAAATAAAACAGGAAGTACTGAAATTACACAAATAAAGAAGCTTTACTAGGGACCAGGAAGTGAAACAAAAAAACAAAAACAAAGATCATGACAGCTCCACAGCTAGTACATGCAGTACTGAAGGACAAATACTACAGGTACTAGTACAACCTGTACTACTGACTGGACTCTCTACTCACTGTACTACCTATAAACGCAGTACTGAAGGATAAGTACTACAGGTACTACTACGACATGTACTACAGACTGGACTCTCTGCTCACTGTACTACCTATAAACGCAGTACTGAAGGACAAATACTACAGGTACTACTACGACATGTACTACAGACTGGACTCTCTGCTCACTGTACTACCTATAAACGCAGTACTGAAGGACAAATACTACAGGTACTACTACGACATGTACTACAGACTGGACTCTCTACTCACTGTACTACCTATAAACGAAGTACTGAAGGACAAGTACTACAGGTACTACTACAACATGTATTACAGACTGGACTCTCTACTCACTGTATTACCTATAAACACAGTACTGAAGGATAAGTACTACAAGGTACTACTACAACTTGTGTGTTCTCAGACACTTGCTGCAGGTCTCTCTGAGCGTGTGCGAGCTGTATGGAGGCTGGATGACGTTCTGTCCTGATTGGCTGACGGGTTCTCCTCACCTGGACACGTCTAACTGGATCCACCTGTGGGTCTACCTGGTGTTCTTTAACGGGGTCTGGGTCCTGGTCCCGGTTCTGCTGCTGGTCCAGTCCTGGTTCTCTCTGAAGAGACTCCATGAACTCAGATGGGACGATGACATAAACAAGAAGAAGTAGAGACGAGGAATCGTTCAGTGTGAACTGATCACCGATCAATAAAGTTATTGATATCTGATTAAAGGAGCCTTTGGCCGTTTCTCAATATGTGAACTTCTCTGTACTTGTGTCCTCGTGAACTTGTGAAACGTCATCAAGCGCGGCCCAAGTACTGTTCCAATACACAAGTTCGCATCAAGCCAAGTACGGTCCAGATACCCGGAAGTGTCCTCGCTCCGCCCATTATACCGAGGATGCATCGGAGTAGACTTGTGTGGACTTTGGACAGCCAAGTATCCCAGAATGCATTTCACCAGCAAACAAGAGCCGACAGTGGCGGAGACGGCTCACAACTGTCAGTTATAACTGTCTAAATACTGCTGTTGTTGTGTAACGGAATTTAGTTTTAACATTTTTTTAAGCGAGAATGTAGTTGTTAAGACTTAAAATATGCGGTCAATTTATCAAGATAGAGCCTGTTTGAAAAAGCGCCGACGTTTGTCGGAGATGAGATATGAGAGGACCAGAGAGGAGACCGGGCGGTGGTGCTCATGCAGCCCGCTGACAGCAGCCTGATCTCGGCTAGGCTCCTCCAGATGTGCCGCTGGCTCCGGTGTCTCTGTGGTTGTGGTTGCAGATGTAACACAAAACATATACATATATATACATATACATATATATATATATATATACATATACATATTAATATTTTCTAAATGAAAACGAAAAAAGGCAGGGTTGTGTTTTATATCATATTTCGTTTTATTGTCAATATATTTATTTGTATTCTTATTTTTTATTTTATTCTATTTTTATTTTATTGTATAATATGTGTATTTATTATCTGTTTCTGTGTAGTTGAGCTGCTGCAACACCCGAATTTCCCCCATGGGGATCAATAAAGGAATATAATAATAATAATAATAATATATATGACTGAAGATAACCGGAGTAGCGGGACCGACGAGCTGAGTTGGTGACGTCGTGACGTTGGTGACGTCATCAAGTTCGCTGCTGTTCCAATTGCAAAATGACCGTACTGCGTCCTCCCGTCCCCGGAGTTTGTACTCCCGAGTCGAACTATCCAAGTATGAACTTGCAAGTTTGCAAGTCCATACTTGACCGTACTTGGTATTGAGAAACGGCCTTTGTCTTTCATTCATTGATTACTACTCTCTGTCGCCTGGAAACACATTAATCAATACCTGACATTGATTGATTCAAATAGTTATTGATCCTTTAATCATCAATCAAACACAAAATCAATCATCTTTATTTATTGATCATCACTTCTTTACACACAAAACACTTTTAATTACATTTAAATAATAAATAGTTTGAATTTTAGTTTTAATAGTTTTCATTTCCTCCTCCTCTTTCTCCCCCACCCCCTCTTCCTCCTCTTCATCCTTCTCCTCTCTCCCCTCTTCCTTCTCTTCATCCTTCTCCTCTCTCCCCTCTTCCTTCTCTTCATCCTTCTCCGCTCTCCCCCCCTCCTCCTCTCCCTCCTCGTCTTTCTCCCCCTCTTCCTTCTCTTCATCCTTCTCCTCTCCCCCCCCCTCCTCCTCTCCCTCCTCGTCTTTCTCCCCCACCTCCTCCTCCCCCTCTTCCTCCTCTTCATCCTTCTCCTCTCCCTTCTCTTCATCCTTCTCCTCCTCTCCCTCCTCGTCTTTCTCCCCCACCTCCTCCTCCCCCTCTTCCTTCTCTTCATCCTTCTCCTCTCTCCTCTCTTCCTCCTCTTCATCCTTCTCCTCTCTCCCTCCCCTCCCCCTCCTCCTCCTCCTCCTCTCATGTCTTCTTGATGAGTTTGCTGATGGAGGTGAAGGCCTGCAGGAGGCCGAGTCCCTTCAGAGCGCTGCAGGCCTGAATCTCCCACAAACGCTCATCATGACTGGGGAGGTCCAGCTGATTGGAGATCTGAGGAGGAGGGGGAGGGGGAGGAGAATGAGGAAGAGGAAGAAGAGGGGGGGAGAAGAGGAAGAGGAGAAAGAGGGGGAGGAGGAGGGGAAGACGAGAAGGAAGAGGAGGCGGAGGAGGAGGAAGAGGAGAGGGGGGAGGAAGAGAAGGGGGAAGAAGAGGGGGATGATGAGAATGAGGAGGAAGAGGGGGAGGAGGAGAATGAGGGAGGAGGAAGAAGAGAAAGAAGAGGGGGAGGAGGAAGAGGAGGAGGAAGAAGAGGAGGGAGAGGTGGAAGAGGGGGAGGAGGAAGATGAGGAAGAGGAGAAGGAGGAAGAGGAGGAGAAGAAGAAGAAGAAAAAGATGAAGAAGAAACGTTGGGTTGAGGAGGAAGAGGAAGAAGAGGGGGATGAGGAGGAGGAAGAGGAGGAGGAGGAGGTTGATAAGCAGAGAGATGGATACAGAAGTTAATGAGAAGAACAGGGGGAAATAGTTCCATTTAGTTTCCTCTGTCCTTGTTCCCTTACTGTGAAGCTATCTCTGTCCTTGTTCCCTTACTGTGAAACTTCCTCTGTCCTTGTTCCCTTACTGTGAAACTTCATCTGTCCTTGTTCCCTTACTGTGAAACTTCATCTGTCCTTGTTCCCTTACTGTGAAACTTCCTCTGTCCTTGTTCCCTTACTGTGAAGCTAGCTCTGTCCTTGTTCCCTTACTGTCCTCTGTCCTTGTTCCCTTACTGTGAAGCTTCTCTGTCCTTGTTCCCTTACTGTTCTGTCCTTACTGTGAAACTTCCTCTGTCCTTGTTCCCTTACTGTGAAGCTAGCTCTGTCCTTGTTCCCTTACTGTGAAACTAGCTCTGTCCTTGTTCCCTTACTGTGAAACTTCCTCTGTCCTTGTTCCCTTACTGTGAAACTTCCTCTATCCTTGTTCCCTTACTGTGAAGCTAGCTCTGTCCTTGTTCCCTTACTGTGAAACTTCCTCTGTCCTTGTTCCCTTACTGTGAAACTTCCTCTGTCCTTGTTCCCTTACTGTGAAGCTAGCTCTGTCCTTGTTCCCTTACTGTGAAGCTAGCTCTGTCCTTGTTCCCTTACTGTGAAACTTCATCTGTCCTTGTTCCCTTACTGTGAAACTTCCTCTGTCCTTGTTCCCTTACTGTGAAACTTCCTCTGTCCTTGTTCCCTTACTGTGAAGCTAGCTCTGTCCTTGTTCCCTTACTGTGAAGCTAGCTCTGTCCTTGTTCCCTTACTGTGAAACTTCATCTGTCCTTGTTCCCTTACTGTGAAGCTTCCTCTGTCCTTGTTCCCTTACTGTGAAACTTCCTCTCTCCTTGTTCCCTTACTGTGAAGCTTCCTCTGTCCTTGTTCCCTAACTTCTAGATTCCTCCTTCCTTGCTCTTTAATAAGGAGACTTTAACCCTACCTCTCGGATGGTCATGGAGTTGGGCAGGTCCTTCTTGTTGGCCAGAACCATCAGAGGAACTCCTCGTAGCTTCTCCTCATTCAGGACCTTCTTCAGGACCTTCTGGGCCTCCGGCAGTCGGGCCGGATCGCTGCTGTCCACCACGAACACCAGAGCCTTACAGTCGTCCAGGTGGTACCTGAAGACAAAGGGGCGGAGTCTGTTTCTTTGTTTTCTTTGTGTTTGTTTGTTTGTTTGTTGTTTGTATTTACCTCCAGTTGGCTCTCATGCTCTTCTGTCCTCCGACGTCCCAAACCGTCAGAGACGTCTTCTTGTCCAGATCCAGAGTTCCCACGTTGAATCCCACCGTAGGAGACGTTTCCATCACCTGGAAGTCAACAGTGTGAAACGTCATGTTTCACACCTGGACACTCTGATACTCACACCTGGACACTCTGATACTCACACCTGGACACTCTGATACTCACACCTGGACACTCTGATACTCACACCTGATACTCACACCTGGACACTCTGATACTCACACCTGGACACTCTGATACTCACACCTGGACACTCTGATACTCACACCTGGACACTCTGATACTCACACCTGATACTCACACCTGATACTCACACCTGGACACTCTGATACTCACACCTGGACACTCTGATACTCACACCTGGACACTCTGATACTCACACCTGGACATTCACAGCTGTATTTAACAATATTTACACCTGATCACACTGATATTCACATGTTGATATATACACAAGTTAGACAAACTGGGATTCACACCTGTCCAACATGAAGAATCTACCTGTTGAGACTCACCTGTCCTGTCAGCAGTCTGGCCAATAGAGTCGACTTTCCCGCCGAGTCCAACCCCATCAAGACCACCTGAACACACAAACACACCTGTTAGAGTTCTGGTTCACATCCCTGATCAGCATTTTAGCTTTACTTCCACCCTGAAGCCCTTTTGCTTTCTCGTTCTGCAGGTTTCCATGAATCGTTGTGGTACCTGGACCGTAGTCGTGCCTCCTGCTGTGAGCCGACTGACACCCACTGCTACTTCAATTATTATTATTAGTCACATTACTATCCCTATTTTCATGGCTATAATTCTACTGTAATAATTGCTGCTGTTATTATAAGTAGTCTTATTGTATGAATCATTTATGTCATATACATTGAATGTGTTGTATCTCTGTTATGCTGCTCATTCTGTACACATGACATCTATTGCATTCTGTCCATCCTGGAGAAGGATCCCTCCTCTGTCGTTCTCCCAGAGGTTTCTTCCTTTTTTCTCCCTGTTAAAGGGGTTTTTTAGGGGAGTTTTTCCTGTGCCGATGTGAGGGAAGGACAGAGGATGTCTCATGTGCACAGATTGTAAAGCCCTCTGAGGCAAATTTGTAATTTGTGATTCTGGGCTATACAAAATAAACTGAATTGAATTGAATTGAATTGATCAGAGACAGGTGTCAGGTCAGTCAGGTGAGTTCAAAGTGTGGTTTACCTGAGGGGAGGTGGAGCTGTGAGACTGACCCATCACTCTTCTTTCTTCTTCTGCAGTTGTAATAAAATCAGAGTAATGTCGACCTTCAGACTCACTGCTCTGAGTCTGACTGAAACTCACCTGTTAACATCTCTCAGGTGTGTTTAGGTTCAGTAAAGCCGGCGGCCAAAAGGAGAGCAGGTCATGTGACAGTGTGACAGGTCTGACTGCATTTTTGTATCAGAGGCGGGTCGAACACTTTTAACCCCAAACTGACATTTAAAGAAGAATTCCTTTAAACAAACAGACAGATGTTTGAGTTCTGAGATCATTTACATTTACAGCCTCTACTGCAGGGTCAGGGTTCAGACACAGACTCTATTCTACTCTATTCTACTCTATTCTATCCAAACAGAGTCTACTCTACTCTACTCTATTCTATCCAAACAGTCTGCTCTACTCTATTATATTTAAACAGAGTCTACTCTATTCTACTCTACTCTACTCTAATCTATTCTATCCAAACAGAGTCTACTCTATTCTACTCTACTCTATCCAAACAGAGTCTACTCTACTCTACTCTATTCTATTCTATCCAAACAGAGTCTACTCTACTCTATTATATTTAAACAGACTCTACTCTATTCTATTCTATTCTACTCTATTCTATCCAAACAGAGTCTACTCTACTCTACTCTATTCTATTCTACTCTATTCTATCCAAACAGAGTCTACTCTACTCTCTATTCTACTCTATTCTATCCAAACAGAGTCTACTCTACTCTACTCTACTCTATTCTACTCTATTCTATCCAAACAGAGTCTACTCTACTCTACTCTATTCTATTCTATTCTACTCTATTCTATCCAAACAGAGTCTGCTCTACTCTATTATATTTAAACAGAGTCTGCTCTACTCTATTATATTTAAAGAGACTCTACTCTATTCTATTCTACTCTATTCTATCCAAACAGAGTCTACTCTACTCTACTCTACTCTATTCTATTCTATTCTACTCTATTCTATCCAAACAGAGTCTGCTCTACTCTATTATATTTAAACAGAGTCTGCTCTACTCTATTATATTTAAAGAGACTCTACTCTACTCTATTCTATTCTATTCTACTCTATTCTATCCAAACAGAGTCTACTCTACTCTATTATATTTAAACAGACTCTACTCTATTCTACTCTATTATATTTAAACAGACTCTACTCTATTCTATTCTATTTAAACAGACTCTACTCTATTCTATTTAAACTACTCTACTCTATTATATTTAAACAGACTCTACTCTATTCTACTCTATTATATTTAAACAGACTCTACTCTATTCTATTCTATTTAAACAGACTCTACTCTATTCTATTTAAACAGACTCTACTCTATTCTATTTAAACAGACTCTACTCTATTATATTTAAACAGACTC
>NC_072470.1:171963-241963 GCF_027596085.1 Anoplopoma fimbria
ACTGATATTTATATTTAATTTATATATAACTGATATTTATATTTAATATATATAACTGATATTTATATTTTATATATATATATATTTATATATATAACTGGTATTTATATTTATATATATATATAACTGATATTTATATTTATATATATATATAACTGATATTTATATTTAATATATATAACTGATATTTATATTTATATATATATAACTGATATTTATATTTAATATATATAACTGATATTTATATTTAATATATATATATAACTGATTTATTTAATATATATAACTGATATTTATATTTATATTTATATATATTATAATTAACTGATATTTATATTTAATATATATGACTGGTATTTATATTTAATTTATATTTTTATATAACTAATATTTAATTCATATTTTTATATATAGCTGATATTTATATTTAATGACCCGTACTGATTCATCAGGTAGAGACATGCTAACACGAGCTCATCAAACACTAGAAGGTCACATGACCCCTGAGACGTCTGTCCTCAGGTGAACTACGGACATGCTAACATGAGCATCCAACACCTCCTTTAAAAGACCTCGGATGATAAAACATAAATGAAGCTGACCAGGTGTGTCCTCCTGTGGACCATCGTTTAAAGGGACGGTGGAGGATTTGGTGTAACACCGCAGTTCAGAACTATGGTGGCCTTTTAAGGGACAGACAACATGAGACTAGAGTTTGGTTTGTCCTCTCTGGGCTCCCGTAGAAACGATCACTATTGAAAACATGGTAATCAACCTCGTATCCAGGTGGGTCTGTAACACTTCCTGTCCCGTCCTCAGGTACGTCCCGTCTCAGGCCGACGTGGCCGTCTTCGAGGCGATCTCGGCGCCGCCCACCGCTGACCTGTGCCACGCCCTCCGCTGGTACAACCACATCAAGTCCTACCAGAACCAGAGGAGCAGGTGAGGACCGTGATGTTATCGAGGGTTCACAGGTGTGTGTGTGTGTGTGTGTGACATCATCAGTGACTCCGCCCCCTCTTGTCAGTCTCCCAGGTGTGAAGAAGCCTCTGGGTCAGTACGGCCCTGCAGGTGTGGCTGACACCACCTCTGGCTCCGCTGCCAAGGACGATGATGAAGACGACGATGATGACGTCGACCTGTTCGGCTCCGACGATGAGGTGACCTCACAGTGATGTCATCGATGACCTCCATCAATCTAGCGTCACGCTTTAAACGTTCCCTGTGTTTCGTCCTGCAGGAAGACGCAGAGGCAGCCAGGCTGAAGGAGCAGCGTCTGGCAGAATACGCCGCCAAGAAGTCAAAGAGTAGGTCACAGTATTGATCACCTCTTCTGACCGTACGACTCTTTATGATGATCAAACATCACCATCTTTCGGCTGACTACCTGATGGACACCTTTTGTTTACCTGAGAGTCTCTGGGTTACTGTGACTGTAAACTCGGACTTGTTTCCATGGTAACTGACCCCTCCCCTTCCTCCTCCTCAGAGCCCACCCTCATCGCCAAATCATCAATCCTATTGGACGTAAAGCCTTGGGACGACGAGACGGACATGTCCAAGCTGGAGGAGTGTGTTCGCAGTATTCAGATGGACGGGCTGGTCTGGGGACAGTGTAAGAATACTACATAGTACCACACTAATACTACACATAATACTACACTAGTACTACATGTGCAAGTAGCTCCAGAGTCAGACTTCAGTTTTAGTGTTATTTAATCAGTAAAATCTTTAATGGATCAGTAATTGATCGATCAGAAACCGATGAGTCTCTGCAGACTTGATGATGATCAATCACACCATCTTTCGACTGAACAAGTGATGTCACATTATGATCTGAAAACGCTGCAGAGAAACAAACTCTGTTAATCGAGTTATTGATTACTGCCCCACTGATCACTAATGATCAATAATTCTCCTGTCCTGCAGCCAAACTGGTGCCCGTCGGTTACGGAATCAAGAAGCTGCAGATCGGCTGTGTGGTCGAAGACGACAAGGTGAGACACTTCACCTGTGTTTACCCCCGGTCTGTGTGTTAACCTGTGTTTACCCCCGGTCTGTGTGTTAACCTGTGTTTACCTGTCTCAGGTGGGCACAGACCTCCTGGAGGAACACATCTCAGCCTTTGAGGACTTTGTTCAGTCGATGGACGTCGCTGCTTTCAACAAGATCTGAAAACAAACATCACGTTAATAAAAAGCACTTCAACACAAAACGGACTCGTGTTTTAAATGAAGTGGGAGGAGCTTAATCTGTTACATTAAAGGAAGTAAATGCCTTCTATTTGTTTGAGAGCTTGTTTCATTTTACAAATTATCAACTTTGAGTTTACATTAGCAGTTATGAGGTAACATTTACTGACACAATGAAGTGTAAATAAAGTATTGATTAAAAATTATTTTAGGAGTCGATTTTTATTTGTCGCTGGGGATCAAACAATGTGATTAGAGGAGTGAGTCTGGGTGCAGTACTCCAGTAGAGAGGGTGCAGTACTCCAGTAGAGAGTCTGGGTGCAGTACTCCAGTAGAGAGTCTGGGTGCAGTACTCCTGTAGAGAGTCTGGGTGCAGTACTCCTGTAGAGAGTCTGGGTGCAGTACTCCAGTAGAGAGTCTGGGTGCAGTACTCCTGTAGAGAGTCTGGGTGCAGTACTCCAGTAGAGAGTCTGGGTGCAGTACTCCTGTAGAGAGTCTGGGTGCAGTACTCCAGTAGAGAGTCTGGGTGCAGTACTCCAGTAGAGAGTCTGGGTGCAGTACTCCAGTAGAGAGTCTGGGTGCAGTACTCCTGTAGAGAGTCTGGGTGCAGTACTCCTGTAGAGAGTCTGGGTCCAGTAGAGAGTCTGGGTGCAGTACTCCAGTAGAGAGGGTGCAGTACTCCAGTAGAGAGTCTGGGTGCAGTACTCCAGTAGAGAGTCTGGGTGCAGTACTCCAGTAGAGAGTCTGGGTGCAGTACTCCAGTAGAGAGTCTGGGTGCAGTACTCCAGTAGAGAGTCTGGGTGCAGTACTCCAGTAGAGAGTCTGGGTGCAGTAGAGAGTCTGGGTGCAGTACTCCTGTAGAGAGTCTGGGTGCAGTGTAGAGAGGGTGCAGTAGAGAGTCTGGGTGCAGTACTCCTGTAGAGAGTCTGGGTGCAGTACTCCTGTAGAGAGTCTGGGTGCAGTACTCCTGTAGAGAGTCTGGGTGCAGTACTCCCTGGGTAGAGAGTCTGGGTGCAGTACTCCTGTAGAGAGTCTGGGTGCAGTACTCCCAGAGAGTCTGGGTGCAGTACTCCTGTAGAGAGTCTGGGTGCAGTACTCCTGTAGAGAGTCTGGGTGCAGTACTCCTGTAGAGAGTCTGGGTGCAGTACTCCAGTAGAGAGTCTGGGTGCAGTACTCCTGTAGAGAGTCTGGGTGCAGTACTCCAGTAGAGAGTCTGGGTGCAGTACTCCAGTACTCCTGTAGAGAGTCTGGGTGCAGTACTCCAGTAGAGAGTCTGGGTGCAGTACTCCAGTAGAGAGTCTGGGTGCAGTACTCCTGTAGAGAGTCTGGGTGCAGTACTCCAGTAGAGAGTCTGGGTGCAGTACTCCAGTAGAGAGGGTGCAGTACTCCAGTAGAGTGGGTGCAGTACTCCTGTAGAGAGTCTGGGTGCAGTACTCCTGTAGAGAGAGTCTGGGTGCAGTACTCCTGTAGAGAGTCTGGGTGCAGTACTCCAGTAGAGAGTCTGGGTGCAGTACTCCTGTAGAGAGTCTGGGTGCAGTACTAGAGAGTCTGGGTGCAGTACTCCTGTAGAGAGTCTGGGTGCAGTACTCCAGTAGAGAGTCTGGGTGCAGTACTCCTGTAGAGAGGGTGCAGTACTCCAGTAGAGAGTCTGGGTGCAGTACTCCAGTAGAGAGTCTGGGTGCAGTACTCCAGTAGAGAGTCTGGGTGCAGTACTCCTGGGTGCAGTCTGGGTGCAGTACTCCAGTAGAGAGTACTCCTGGGTGCTGGGTGCAGTACTCCTGTAGAGAGTCTGGGTGCAGTACTCCTGTAGAGAGTCTGGGTGCAGTACTCCAGTAGAGAGTCTGGGTGCAGTACTCCAGTAGAGAGTCTGGGTGCAGTACTCCTGTAGAGAGTCTGGGTGCAGTACTCCTGTAGAGAGTCTGGGTGCAGCAGTACTACTCCAGTAGAGAGTCTGGGTGCAGTACTCCTGTAGAGAGTCTGGGTGCAGTACTAGAGAGTCTGGGTGCAGTACTCCAGTAGAGAGGGTGCAGTACTCCAGTAGAGAGTCTGGGTGCAGTACTCCTGTAGAGAGTCTGGGTGCAGTACTCCTGTAGAGAGGGTGCAGTACTCCTGTAGAGAGTCTGGGTGCAGTACTCCTGTAGAGAGGGTGCAGTACTCCTGTAGAGAGTCTGGGTGCAGTACTCCAGTAGAGAGTCTGGGTGCAGTACTCCAGTAGAGAGTCTGGGTGCAGTACTCCTGTAGAGAGTCTGGGTGCAGTACTCCTGGGTGCAGAGAGGGTGCAGTACTCCTGTAGAGAGTCTGGGTGCAGTACTCCTGTAGAGAGGGTGCAGTACTCCTGTAGAGAGTCTGGGTGCAGTACTCCGGGTGGCCTGTGGCGGCAGCGCCGCTCGTCTGCCTGAAACCTCGCAGAAGAAGAATCAGACCGGAAACTAAACAAGCGGAGCAGCGCTCGGCGGAAGAACTCTTTACTGTGTGAAGGTAAACAAACCTCCAGCTGAAGGTAAACAAACCTCCAGCTGAAGGTAAACAAACCTCCAGCTGAAGGTAAACAAACCTCCAGCCGGACCCGACCGGTTATCTACTGATCGATATCTGCGGCATGCTGCCGATCAATAAGCTTCTGTAGCAGCGGGCTAACGCTGGCTAGCTGCCTGCTAACGGTTAACGCTAACGCCTGCTAACGGCTAACGCTGGCTAGCTGCCTGCTAACGGCTAACACTAGCTAGCTGCCTGCTAACGGCTAACGCTAGCTAACGGCTAACACTAGCTAGCTGCCTGCTAACGGCTAACGCTAGCTGCCTGCTAACGCTATCATCAGCCGTTAACGGCAGACACGTCACCATGGTTACCGGGTTAACGGACCGGAGCTGCAGACAGAGAGCTCCACGCTGTCAGCCAATCAGAGCGGAGCTGTGCTCTGATTGGCTGACGAGGGCTTATTAGTAATCAATACAGAACATTGATCATATTAGTAATCAATACAGAACAGGTGATTGATCATATTAGTAATCAATACAGAACAGGTGATTGATCATATTAATAATCAATACAGAACAGATGATTGATCATATTAATAATCAATACAGAACAGGTGATTGATCATATTAATAATCAATACAGAACAGGTGATTGATCATATTAGTAATCAATACAGAACATTGATCATATTAGTAATCAATACAGAACAGGTGATTGATCATATTAGTAATCAATACAGAACAGATGATTGATCATATTAATAATCAATACAGAACAGATGATTGATCATATTAATAATCAATACAGAACAGGTGATTGATCATATTAGTAATCAATACAGAACAGGTGATTGATCATATTAGTAATCAATACAGAACAGATGATTGATCATATTAATAATCAATACAGAACAGGTGATTGATCATATTAGTAATCAATACAGAACAGATGATTGATCATATTAATAATCAATACAGAACAGATGATTGATCATATTAGTAATCAATACAGAACATTGATCATATTAGTAATCAATACAGAACAGGTGATTGATCATATTAGTAATCAATACAGAACAGGTGATTGATCATATTAGTAATCAATACAGAACAGGTGATTGATCATATTAGTAATCAATACAGAACAGGTGATTGATCATATTAGTAATCAATACAGAACAGGTGATTGATCATATTAGTAATCAATACAGAACAGGTGATTGATCATATTAGTAATCAATACAGAACAGGTGATTGATCACATTAGTAATACAGAATATAGAATATAAACAGTCCATAATCAATACATCGTTTAATCTGAATATTCTATGATAAGAAAGACTTTAATACATAAACAATAATCTACTATACAAGATACTTATTATTATAATTATTTATCTTTCAGCTTTGTCGCCTCCATTTAAATAAGATAAGATAAAGGATTATCTTATCTTATTTATTTAATTATTTAATTAATTAATTATAATTGATTGTGTTTAATAGAATAAAATTTGGTATTTACGAGTAATAATAATAATTGTTTCACTCATGAATTTAGTTGAAGGTGACTTGGAAACGTTATAAAAATTATTATTAATATACTAATAATGATAATTATTAGTATATTAATAATAATAATTAATATATTGATCCTGTCTTCAGGCTCATGGACTCTCCACCTGAATCTCTCACCTGGTTAGCCGTGGTTACAGCATGGAGCGCTCTCATTGGATGGACGACTCACTGACTGCACTGCCTCCAGGTGAGACGTCATTAACATATCATTTACATATCATTTACATAATTAATGTTAAAGAACCTAAACAAACATGTAATTAATGCTGATGTGAATATTTAAAGTGATGCAAAAACTAATGATGCTATTAACTTATAATAATTCATATCGAATTATATATTAATTCATATAAATGTGTTTCAGATTTCCAGTCAGCAGCAGGATGTCAGACTCCTGTGATGAAGGTAAACAAATCAAACACACTGTCGAGTTATTATGTTTTATATTTAATCCATGACACTATACTGTGTGTGTGTGTGTGTGTGTGTGTGTGTGTGTGTGTGTGTGTGTGTGTGTGTGTGTGTGTGTGTGTGTCAGGTGACCAGAGGAAGGTGGCGTCCACCAGCAGGTGAGTCCACCTGTTGATTAATCTCGTTATCGATCAGAAAATGTTTTAGAATGTTTTAATGTCCCAAAACCAAGTAAAATACCAGGATGTCCAACTACATTCTGACCCACAATCCTTTGCACCTCAGATATATGAGGGTCTCAGTTAAATGTCCATGTGAATTCATTCTGCATGTAGAAGTTCTTACCTTATAAGAGCTGCTGCAGTTTGAACTCAAATTACAAAGAAAAAGAATGAGATCTGGAACGCAGCTAAAACCATCACACGTCCTGAATCCAGATTCCTTCAGCAACCAAACTCTGTTCAGTTTATTCTGAATTTAAAAGAATCATTAAACTCCTCTGTTATATTTTTATCTACATGTTGATAACAACATTTATACAACTTTTACTAAATAAAAAAAGTTTCAAACACCAACCTGAGACAGGTGATCTCTGTAGACAGGTGAGTCTGTAGACAGGTGAGTCTGTGATGATGGTTGATGGTTTCTCTTCAGTTTGTGGAAGCTGTTGAGTTCCCAGGTGTGTTATATTACAGTAAAGACCAGCGGGGCACCTGTGTCACTGCCCCCTGCTGGTCTGGAGGGAACACTCATCATCCTCCACTCATCATCCTCACTTCTTTTAAAGAGTACAACTACATTTTAAGGGTTGAAATGAAGTAGTAGTATATAAAGAAGTACTTGTGATACTGAACTCTGTTTGATGTTTAAGGTTTTTACCCCTCTCTCTGTCTGACAGGATATGGGCAGAGTCTCAGCCAGGTCCGTCCAGGTGTCAGCCCAGCAGACAGGGTTACTGTGGTTACTGCAGAGTCCTCTACAGCAACCTGGACCAGGTGCACCTCATAAAGGCTTCATGTATTCACCTGAATCTGTGCTGCAGTCACATGACCTGAGCTGTCCAATCAGAATTAATGACATCATACCTTCTTCTCTCAGCACCTGTCGAGTCTCAGACACCTGGATTCTGTTCGGGCGTCCTCCCGAGGCTCCAGCACTGTCTCCTCCTCCAGCAGCAGAGGAACCAAACTGACTCTGCTGGAGCGCTTCCTACAGGACGTCCTGAAGTACCACCCGCACCGCTATAATGACCCCAGGTAGCTAAAACAAACACCCCTGAACCGCTATAACGACCCCAGGTAATTAAAACAAACATACCAGCACCGCTACAAGGCACCAGGTGACTAAAACAAACACACCCGCACTGCTATAACGACCCCAGGTAACTAAAACAAACACACCTGAACCGCTACAACGACCCCAGGTAACTAAAACAAACACACCTGAACCGCTATAACGACCCCAGGTAACTAAAACAAACACACCTGAACCGCTACAACAACCCCAGGTAACTAAAACAAACACACCTGAACCAAGTAACTAAAACAAACACACCTGAACCGCTATAACGACCCCAAGTAACTAAAACAAACACACCTGAACCGCTATAACGACCCCAGGTAACTAAAACAAACACACCTGAACCGCTACAACGACCCCAGGTAACTAAAACAAACACACCTGAACCGACCCCAAGTAACTAAAACAAACAACCTGAACCCCAGGTAACTAAAGGTAACTAAAACAAACACACCTGAACCGCTATAACGACCCCAGGTAACTAAAACAAACACACCTGAACCGCTATAACGACCCCAGGTAACTAAAACAAACACACCTGAACCGCTATAACGACTTCAGGTAAGATACATTTTTATCATAAGGTGCGTTTGATACCGTATTTATGTTTGTGTCTCCGTCAGGCCGTCTCACGCTGACCTCCCGTCAGTCTCCGCCCCTCTGTTGCCAAGGGCGGAACTTGACGACTGGCGGTCGCTGGCCACTCGTAAACACCTGTCCAGCTCTGACAAGGGCTCCTGCCAGCCGGCCAATCAGAAGCAAGAGGACCGCACGCACCGCCAATCAGGAGAGGGATTCACTGGGTTGGGGAGTCACGAGAGGCTGTCTGAGCCTATCAGAGAGCAGGAAGAACGAGGGAACATCGGCACAGGGAACACACGGTCATCACAGGCACAAGCCCCGCCCCCACACCAGCAGGCCCCGCCCCTGTCCACAGGAAGGCTCACAGGAAGACCAACAGGAGGAAAACCAGCACCTCCTCGACCTCATCACTGCCCCACAGGAGTCCAGACCCTGGTCCCTGTCCAGACCCTGCTCCCCGGCCCCCCACAGAGCCGAGGCCCTGGCTGAGTTGGCAGAGGGAGAGGAGGGAGGCTCATAAAGAGGAGGCGTTCTCCTCGGACCACTGCGACTCTCTGGACCGGACCATCGAGGAGGTTCGTCTCCAGATGTTCGTCTCCAGATGTTCATCTCCAGATGTTCGTCTCCAGATGTTCGTCTTCAGATGTTCGTCTCCAGATGTTCGTCTTCAGATGTTCATCTTCAGATGTTCGTCTCCAGATGTTCGTCTCCAGATGTTCATCTCCAGATGTTCAGATGTTCATCTTCTCCAGATGTTCGTCTCCAGATGTTCATCTTCAGATGTTCGTCTCCAGATGTTCGTCTCCCGATGTTCGTCTTCAGATGTTCGTCTTCAGATGTTCATCTCCAGATAATCAATATGTTTCTGTTGAACATCAGGTGATCCAGGTGTGTTGTCATGGTGTGACTTCCACTCCCTACCAGCAGGAGGAGACAGAGAGCTTCCACTTCAGCCTTCCCGTCTCCATGGAAACACAGAGTGACGACTGGGACTCACCTGTACAGGTACCTGTTCTCCAGCTGGAGGCGGTTCTAGTAGGTGGGGCTCCGGTGTGACAGATTACATGGTTTTCTGTTGGTTCTGGTTTTACAGAGAGCACAAACACTCGAGGGGACACCTCTCCAGGTGAGCCAAGGGGGGGGGCAGGACCTCAGCTGTCTAATGGATGTTCAAGTGGACCTGGAGGACCAGGTGTACTCGTACCAGCTACACTCCGCCCTCCACAGTGAGCAGCGAACAGGGGGCGGGGCCAGGCAGAACGAGGGCTTCTGGAGTTTGCCGATAGAGGAGGTGTTGCCGGCTCCGGAACATATCCCAGAATCCTTCAGGGGGAAGACCTGGACCCAGATTGAACAGGAGGACGAGGGGAAGGTGGAAAAACTGGTCCGACAGTTCAGACGGGGGAGATTCATCTGCTACTTCGACACCGAGTCTCTGGCCAGGTAATGTATTGTCTCACCTGTACTGATATACTAATAGACTCATCTGTACTGTATACAATGTGACTCACCTGTACTGATGTGTAGACTTAAAGACTCACCTGTACTGTATACAATAGGACTCACCTGTACTGATATAATGTAACATACATAACCAAATGTTTCTTTTTCCTCGCTGTCAGGTACGGTAGGAGGAGCCAAAACAAAGGGCGTGGTGAGAAAAAGGAGGAGGAGCCAGCCAATGGCATCCTGCCGTTGTTGGACTGTGATGACAATGACTCATCGTACGTTAGGAGGAGGAGGACAAAGAGGCGGGCCTTCAGAGTGGCTTCCAGGTGTCAGGTAAGAACGACGTACAGTTCTCTGTCAGTTTTTATTGGAAGTTGGTGTCTCCATCACCAGTGTTTGTTCCTTCAGGTCGTCAAAGTCAGTCACAGCACTCAGACGATCCGATTGGTCGTCCCAGCCGTCCGTGAACCAGCCTCGGAGGCCCCGCCCACTAGTGTCCCTACAGCCAATCAGGATGCAGCAGAGAGGACTCCTGAAGTGCAGACGTGGTGCTGCCTCCCTCCGTCGTATTCAAATATCGTCACACCTCTGCAGCCTCGCACCTCCCTGGTCTACCTGCTCTGCTCCCCCTCAGGCTCCGCCCACACCTACACACCTGCGCAAGGCTCCGCCCTCAAACGCTGTAGGAAGAAGAGGCGTCCGTTGGACCCTCAGGGGTTAAAAGTCAAATACAAACAACTTCCTGTCAGGTTCTACGACCCCAGCAGCAACCGCATCCTGAAGAAAGCCCCTAAAGGCTTCGCCCCCTCCAGCCCCCCCCGCCGTGCGTCCGTCAGCTGTTCAGAAGTCTGAGTCTGGACCTGAACGCAGACAGACCGCCAGGGGAGGAGGCCGCAGGGTCCTCCAGGGTCAAAGGTCAGAGGTCATCAGGCACGCCCTTCAGACATGCCAAAAGTTTCAATGTGAGCACACTCAGTAGGGACTCAGCAAAGACTGACGAACAAGACACAGTCAGGAGGCGGAGCAAGACATCTCAAGCCCCTCCCCCTCACATCAGGTCAGAGCGGGGGAGGGGGGGGAGGAGGGACAGGACAGATCCCCCCCCCTCCAAGATACGAACCAGGGCTCAATCCACCCTCCCACAGCCCAGGAGGGAAGGCCTACGTCGGGCAGGACCCGGCGGTAAAGTCCCCTATCACCCTCCGTCACCCCGCCGGGGGAGGGGCCGCAGGGGGCAGGGCTACGAGAGGGGGCGGAGGTAGCAGGACAGGTATCCTGTTCATGTAGCACCTGTTCAGGAGCAGGACACCTGTTCATGTAACGGGACACCTGTTCATGAAGCACCTGTTCATGATTAGGACACCTGTTCATGTAACGGGACACCTGTTCATGTAACGGGACACCTGTTCATGAAGCACCTGTTCATGATTAGGACACCTGTTCATGTAACGGGACACCTGTTCATGTAACGGGACACCTGTTCATGATCAGGTCCACTTGTTGTAATGACGTAAAAATGTAATTTTACGTTACTTTTGATTTATATTTTTTTATTTAATTAAATATTAAAGTGAAATAAATCATGAGAATTTAAATTTGCACACAAATAGAAAAAGAAACTGGAAGTTGATGAACTTATTTTATTATAATGTCGGCAGCTATACGTTTCTGTAACTCTAAACACACCTGGTCAGGTGGGACCTGCCTCTTCTTCAGGTACTGTTGTTTGATTTTTTTATACCTTTACACTCTGGTGTTTATTTAAATATCAATAAGTTAGTGTTGAATAAACAACTTTTATAACCTGAACACGAGTCTTCAGTGTGTGTCAGTTCTCACAGCGTCCACCAGGTGGCGTATGGAGTCTCCCACCTGGTCTGCAGCCTGCAGAAGCTCCGCCCTCTTCCTCTCACCTGGAGACAGGACATTAAAAACATCAATATTCAATATTTTAATAAAACTGAATATTCAGTTCAACATCAGTGAATGAGAGTTCCTCATTTGTTTTATTATTAAGTGATGTAACTTTTTTCTGTGGTTAATATTTAAATTTAACATTTAAATTATTTATTTGATCTTGTTATTAGATTTATTTTATTTCTTTTAATAACAATAAACCATCATTTATAAATGTTTTACCATCACAGACTCACCTGTCTGTCTTTCTCTCCACCTGTCTGTCTCCATCACTGCCTTCAGTCTCTCTACATTCTCCTGCAGCATCTCCTCTGGACTACATGTCCCACAATCCTCTTCTTCAGACGGACAGGTGTCCTCTTCCTGTGGCCCGGACGGCTCTGATCCATTCTGTTGTCCCATTGGATGAAAGAGCAGCCAGTCACCTGCAGTATCCTCTTCATAGTGGATGTCATGTGACAGAGGTGTGTCCTGGTGCATTGTGGGAGATAGAGTTTGTAGTTCTTCCTCGCTCCACTCGTCCTCCTTCTTGTCGTCCCTTTCCTCTGTGTCCTCCCCATCTTCAGTGTCCTCCATGTCCTCTGTGTCATCCCTTTCCTCAGTGTCCTCCTTGTCCTCTGTGTCCTCCCTATCTTCAGTGTCCTCCGTGTCCTCTGTCTCCTGCTTGTCCGCTGTGTCCTCACTATCTTCAGTGTCCTCCATGTCGTCCTTGTCCTCACTGTCCTCTGTGTCTACGTTTTGTGGCATATTGTTGGCATGTTGTTGAACCTCCATCTTGTTCAGAGCCTGAAGAAAGAAAGAGGAACATCTGGTAGAAATAATTATTTGGTAAAAACGACTGATGGACGGTGTTTACCTGTGTGTGTTTACCTGTGTTTGTTTACTTGTGTGTGTCTACCTTGGTGTGTTTCTACCTTGGTGTGTTTACCTGTTTGTTTACCTGTGTGTGTATCTACCTTGGTGTGTTTACCTGTGTTTGTTTACTTGTGTGTGTATCTACCTTGGTGTGTTTACCTGTGTTTGTTTACCTGTGCGTATTCACCTGTGTTTGTTGACCTGTGTTTGTGTCTACCTGTGTTTGATCACCTGTGTGTATCTTCCTGTGGTTGTTACCTGTGTGTATCTTCCTGTGGTTGTTACCTGTGTATATCTTCCTGTGGTTGTTACCTGTGTGTATCTTCCTGTGGTTGATCACCTGTGTATATCTTCCTGTGGTTGATCACCTGTGTATATCTTCCTGTGGTTGATCACCTGTGTATATCTTCCTGTATCTTGGTTGATATACCTGTGGTTGATTACCTGTGTATATCTTCCTGTGGTTGTTACCTGTGTGTATCTTCCTGTGGTTGTTACCTGTGTATATCTTCCTGTGGTTGTTACCTGTGTGTATCTTCCTGTGGTTGTTACCTGTGTATATCTTCCTGTGGTTGTTACCTGTGTGTATCTTCCTGTGGTTGATCACCTGTGTGTATCTTCCTGTGGTTGTTACCTGTGTGTATCTTCCTGTGGTTGTTACCTGTGTGTATCTTCCTGTGGTTGTTACCTGTGTGTATCTTCCTGTGGTTGTTACCTGTGTATATCTTCCTGTGGTTGTTACCTGTGTGTATCTTCCTGTGGTTGTTACCTGTGTGTATCTTCCTGTGGTTGTTACCTGTGTGTATCTTCCTGTGGTTGTTACCTGTGTGTATCTTCCTGTTGTTTGTTATCCTGGTGTATCTTCCTGTGGTTGTTACCTGTGTATATCTTCCTGTGGTTGATCACCTGTGTGAGTGAGCGCTGCAGACGGAGGTTGTGTTCTCTCAGCGTTTCCATGGTAACCTCCATCTCAGAGCACCTGTCCTCAAGGATGCCCTGCTCTGATTGGACAGTGAGCCTCCACACCTGCAGCTCCTGTTCCATCAGCCTGAAGACAAACACAGAGGAAGAAGAAGAACAACAACAACAACAAGGAGGAGGAGGAAGAAGAAGAAGAAGAAGAGGAGGAGGAAGAAGAAGAAGAAGAAGAGGAGGAAGAGGAGGAGGTGGTCTCTCCCTGGTTACTCACCATTTGTCTCTCTGCAAGTTTCTGACCTCTGTCAGCAGAACGGACGTCTTCAGCTGATCAATAATAACAACACATTGTTATTATTGATATTATTTGTATTGTTATTATTTGTATTATTATTATTATTGTTATTATTTGTATTATTATTGTTCTTGCTATTGTTATTATTTGTATTGTTATTATTTGTATTATTGTTATTATTTGTGTTATTGTTATGATTTGTATTGTTATTGTTATTATTATGATTTGTATTATTGTTGTTATTATTATTGTTATTATTTGTATGATTGTTATTATATTTGCATTATTGTTATTATTTGTATTATTATTGTTATTATTTGCATTATTGTTATTATTTGTATTATTATTGTTATTATTATTGCTATCATTATTAGTATTATTATTGTTATTATTTGTATTATTATTGTTATTGTTATTATTTGTATTATTATTGTTATTATTATTTTTGAAATATTATTAGTATTATTATTATCATTATTGTTATTATAAACCCATCGACATCATAAAACATGGATATCATCTAATCAGCAGCAGCCCACAGTGAGGTCATCAGAGATCACCTGTTGAGTTTCTTCGTCAGTGTGCAGAGCCTTTGATGAAGACGAGGAGGAGGAGGAAGGAGGAGGTTGACCCGATGCATCGTTGGCTCCATCTTTGTCAGAGGAGGAACTGTGACTGACAGTTGAGGCAGCCAATCGTGTTGAGGCATTGCAGGGAGGTGGGGCACTGAGAAACAAAAAGCTTATTAAAAACTAGTCTTAAAAAAATGCAGAAGTTTGAGCTCACACCTGTCTCACCTGTCCTGAGTCTCCCCTGGCTCCGCCCACATCAGGACCCTCCTACTGTTGTCCTCTCTCCGAGTGTAACGCCGTGGCAACAAGGCCTGACGAGCGCTGCGCACTAACGAGGACAGAGACTCCCTCCAGGTGGGCTAACAGACAGACTGAAGATTAAAAACCTCATCTCTGTGTACCTGTCTGTCTGTCTGTGTCTCTGTGTACCTGTCTGTCTCTACCTGTGTGTCCGTCTGTACCTGTGTGTCTGTACCTGTGTGTCGTTACCTGTGTGTCGTTACCTGTGTGTTGTTACCTGTGTGTAGTTACCTGTGTGTCGTGACCTGTGTGTCCGTCTGTTGACCTGTGTGTCGTGACCTGTGTTGTTACCTGTGTGTCGTTACCTGTGTGTCGTTACCTGTGTGTTGTTATCTGTGTGTCTGTACCTGTGTGTGTGTACCTGTGTGTAGTTACCTGTGTGTTGTTACCTGTGTGTCGTTACCTGTGTGTCGTTACCTGTGTGTTGTTACCTGTGTGTGTGTTACCTGTGTGTGTGACCTGTGTGTCGTTACCTGTGTGTGTTACCTGTCGTGACCTGTGTGTAGTTACCTGTGTGTTGTTACCTGTGTGTCGTGACCTGTGTGTCGTTACCTGTGTGTCGTTACCTGTGTGTTGTTACCTGTGTGTCGTGACCTGTGTGTCCGTCTGTTACCTGTGTATCGTGACCTGTGTGTTGTTATCTGTGTGTCTGTACCTGTGTGTCCGTCTGTTGTTACCTGTGTGTCGTTACCTGTGTGTTGTTACCTGTGTGTCTGTACCTGTGTGTCTGTTGTTACCTGTGTGTAGTTACCTGTGTGTCGTGACCTGTGTGTTGTTATCTGTGTGTCTGTACCTGTGTGTCCGTCTGTTGTTACCTGTGTGTGTTGTGACCTGTGTGTTGTTATCTGTGTGTCTGTACCTGTGTGTCCGTCTGT
Source organism: Anoplopoma fimbria (assembly GCF_027596085.1). Lineage (NCBI taxonomy): Eukaryota > Metazoa > Chordata > Actinopteri > Perciformes > Anoplopomatidae > Anoplopoma > Anoplopoma fimbria. The sequence continues at coordinate 187,678 of NC_072470.1, forward strand.
TGTTACCTGTGTGTCGTGACCTGTGTGTTGTTACTGTGTGTGTACCTGTGTGACTGTTGTTACCTGTGTGTTGTTACCTGTGTGTCGTGACCTGTGTGTGTACCTGTGTGTCGTGACCTGTGTGTGTTACCTGTGTGTTACCTGTGTGTCGTGACCTGTGTGTCGTTACCTGTGTGTCGTGACCTGTGTGTCGTTACCTGTGTGTCGTGACCTGTGTGTCGTGACCTGTGTGTCGTTACCTGTGTGTGACCTGTGTGTGTTACCTGTGTGTACCGTGACCTGTGTGTCGTTACCTGTGTGTCGTGACCTGTGTGTCGTTACCTGTGTGTCGTTACCTGTGTGTCGTTACCTGTGTGTCGTGACCTGTGTGTCGTTACCTGTGTGCAGAACTCGAGCACTGGATGGTGAGGTTTGTGTTTCCTGGTCTGTCTGTCTGTCAGGAAGCAGCTCTGACACAGGTGGACGTTCACACACTTCATACAGCGATACCTGAACACACACACATAAACACACCTGACATACAGCGATACCTGAACACACACACATAAACACACCTGACATACAGCGATACCTGAACACACACACATAAACACACCTGACATACAGCGATACCTGAACACACACACATAAACACACCTGACATACAGCGATACCTGAACACACACACATAAACACACCTGACATACAGCGATACCTGAACACACACACATAAACACACCTGACATACAGCGATACCTGAACACACACACATAAACACACCTGACATAATCCATCACAGTTTTAACTTTGTTATTATTTTTTGAAGATGGTTTTTAGTTATCTTTGAAAGAAGCGTTCTGATTGGACGGTGCAGGCTCACCTGAGCCCGGTGATGGGGAGGGTCTTACAGGTGTGGCAGCGGACGGTGTGACTGACGTTCTGACTGACAGACAGGCGATACAGAGTGGGTAACCATAGCAACAGGTGGGGCTCGCTCTGCAGCCATGACAACACGTGTTGTTCACTTGCCGTCGGGGTGAACACCTGTAAGCGCACACAGGTTAATGCGTCGCCATGACACCCACCAATCACCTGCTGTCTCTTGTTTTGTGTTCTCACCCCGTTAAAACACGAGCTCACTGCCGCCTCCACGCCGCAGAACACCTCCTCCTGCACCGCCGCAGGAACCTGAACACACACACAGGTGTGAGAGGGAGGGAGGAGAGAGAGGCATGCTGGGAGATGAAGAGGTTTTACCTGGCTGAGGTCCTGCAGCAAAGACCTGAGTCCAGACCGGCTGACTGATCCTGAACAGTTCTCTGCAACACTCACCAGCGCTGCAGAACATGAGACTTTTATTCTGAAGGAAGCATTGTTCTGAAATGGAAAACAGACACACAGACAGACAGACACACAGACAGACAGACAGACAGACAGACACACAGACACACAGACAGACAGACAGACAGACAGACAGACACACACACAGACAGACAGACAGACACACAGACAGACAGACAGACAGACAGACAGACAGACACACACACAGACAGACAGACAGACACACACACAGACAGACAGACACACAGACAGACACACAGACAGACAGACAGACAGACAGACAGACACACAGACAGACACACACACAGACAGACAGACAGACAGACAGACAGACAGACAGACAGACAGACAGACAGACAGACACAGACAGACAGACAGACAGACACACAGACAGACAGACAGACAGACAGACAGACAGACAGACAGACAGACAGACAGACAGACACACAGACAGACAGAGACAGACAGACAGACACACAGACAGACAGACACACAGACACACAGACAGACAGACAGACAGACAGACACAGACAGACAGACAGACAGACAGACACACACAGACAGACAGACAGACACACAGACAGACAGACAGACAGACAGACAGACAGACAGACAGACACACAGACAGACAGACAGACAGACAGACAGACAGACAGACAGACAGACAGACAGACAGACAGACAGACAGACAGACAGACAGACACACAGACAGACAGACAGACAGACACACAGACAGACAGACAGACAGACAGACAGACAGACAGACAGACAGACAGACAGACAGACAGACAGGCAGACAGACAGGCAGACAGACAGGTCCTCACCTCTGTATTTAACCAGCAGAGTTTCTGCTGACAAAGCGATGAGAGAAGTTTGAAGAGAAGCAGTAGAAATAAAACCAGACTGATTTCTGGAAGAGATACAATAAATATATGTATATATATATATTTATATAAATATTTACATACAGATATTGAGATAAACACAGATGAGACAGCATATAGATATAATAATACCATAATAATAATAATAATAATAATATCCAGTCTGACCGGTCGTTGAGCCTGAACATCAGACTGAGACTGGACAATGTGTATCTGTGATAAGAATAACAATAATACCAATAATAATAATAATATTACCAATAATAATAAGAGTATTACCAATCATAAAAATATTATTATTAATAATAAGAATATTAATGATAATATCCAGTCTGACCGGTCGTTGAGCCTGAACATCAGACTACAGATCTCCTCTGGAGCCTCTCCGGTCACATGACCCGGCACTTCCTGGGACACGCTGTGGAACATCCTGTTTAGCCTCCGGGTCACTTCCTGTCTGTTCAACACAACTTCCTGCTGCAGCTTAGCTCCGCCCACTGATTGGAGGGCTGCCGTGATGTGTCGAAGAGACACCACATCCACTGGAAACACATAAACAGTAGTACATGTATGTAGTTACGTACATAATACTTGTAGTATAATAGTGTGTACTGAGTCTTTGTGGTATAATAGTGTGTACTGAGTCTTTGTAGTATAATAGTGTGTACTGAGTCTTTGTAGTATAATAGTGTGTAAGTCTTTGTAGTATAATAGTGTGTACTCACTGTGACTGAGTCTTTGTGGTATAATAGTGTGTACTGAGTCTTTGTAGTATAATAGTGTGTACTGAGTCTTTGTAGTATAATAGTGTGTACTCACTGTGACTGAGTCTTTGTAGTATAATAGTGTGTACTCACTGTGACTGAGTCTTTGTAGTATAATAGTGTGTACTGAGTCTTTGTAGTATAATAGTGTGTACTGAGTCTTTGTAGTATAATAGTGTGTACTGAGTCTTTGTAGTATAATGTGTACTGAGTCTTTGTAGTATAGTCTTTGTAGTGACTGTAGTCTTTGTAGTATAATAGTGTGTACTGAGTCTTTGGTATAATAGTGTACTGTACTAGAGTCTTTGTAGTATAATAGTGTGTACTGAGTCTTTGTAGTATAATAGTGTGTACTGAGTCTTTGTAGTATAATAGTGTGTGTGTACTGAGTCTTTGTAGTATAATAGTGTGTATAGTGTGTACTGAGTCTTTGTATAATAGTGTGTACTGAGTCTTTGTAGTATAATAGTGTGTACTGAGTCTTTGTAGTATAATAGTGTGTACTAGTCTTTGTAGTATAATAGTGTGTACTAGTCTTTGTAGTATAATAGTGTGTACTGAGTCTTTGTAGTATAATAGTGTGTACTGAGTCTTTGTAGTATAATAGTGTGTACTGAGTCTTTGTAGTATAATAGTGTGTACTAGTCTTTGTAGTATAATAGTGTGTACTGAGTCTTTGTAGTATAATAGTGTGTACTGAGTCTTTGTAGTATAATAGTGTGTACTGAGTCTTTGTAGTATAATAGTGTGTACTCACTGTGACTGAGTTTGTAGTATAATAGTGTGTACTGAGTCTTTGTAGTATAATAGTGTGTACTGAGTCTTTGTAGTATAATAGTGTGTACTCACTGTGACTGAGTCTCTGCAGAGACAGAAGCTTCATGGAGACTCGATAGACGGACGGACGGATTTCATTCAGTCCTTCTGATGAACAACACGTAAACATCCAATAATATGTCTCTTAAATAAAAATGTGTGTAAAATACATAACGAAGTACTTCAGCAGTATTTAATATCCTTGTCAGCTGATTATTGTACAATAGAACTCAGTAGAGACGAGTTTACCGAAGCTGTTCGGATCCATGACGAGTTCACCTGGAAACACAAAGTGACATCAGGACGAACAATAACACGATGAGATACACTATATACTAATGAAAGTACTATGGAATACTACAAAAATAATAGAGAATACTGGAGAATACTACAAAAATACTATAAAATACAAAAGAAAACTATATAATACTACAAACATACTATATAATACTACAAACATACTATATAATACTACAAAAATACTAGAGAATACTAGAGACTACAAAAATACTAGAGAATACAAAAGAAACCGATATAATACTACAAAAATACTATAAAATACAAAAAAACACACATTCAGTAGATGTACTTCAATAGAAACACACATTCAGTAGATGTACTTCAATAGAAACACACATTCAGTAGATGTACTTCAATAGAAACACACATTCAGTAGATGTACTTCAATAGAAACACACATTCAGTAGATGTACTTCAATAGAAACACACATTCAGTAGATGTACTTCAATAGAAACACACATTCAGTAGATGTACTTCAATAGAAACACACATTCAGTAGATGTACTTCAATAGAAACACACTCACCTTCAGTCGTTCGGAGACTAAGAGACAAAGTGATGATGATGAATTATAGATGAAGGTTTCGTTCTCACCTGTCAGTGCCGCTCACCTGCTGTCTGTGGACCAATCAGCTGCTGGCAGAGCGATGACATCACTCACTGACGGACCCCAGTCCTGTGAAAGCAGCTTCATCACATGGACTGAAACAAAGAGACAGGCTCATAACCTGTCAGTAGAGGATGGTTGTTTTAGTTTAGTTCAAAATGTAAACAAGCCAAAACGTGTTTGGTACACATACGTGAGTTAACGGCATCAATAGAAATGTAAATTCAGTGAATGCTGAGCTCGCTAAATTCAAGTGTTACCAAGACGCAAATGAAATTCATGAATCTTTTGTGAACTTTACCCCGAGATGAATTTACAAGGAAAAGTCAGTACTTTGAAGAATAAATGTCAATGTTGTGTGATTTCACTGAGAAGGTAAGAAGTTGTCTGTCTGAAGTGGGTCATCCATGTGTTCAGCCACATAAAGATGAACAAACCCTGAAGATAGAGCTTCTAACGTGTCCGTGTGAAGGTCACCTCTGTGAAGACACAACCAGCTATCATGGATCTCATCAACATCATCTCATCAGTAAAGACGAGGCCGACCAGGCCGCTCTGATGGAGCCGCTCTGATGGAGCCGCTCTGATGGAGCCGCTCTGATGGAGCCGCTCTAAAGACGAAGCATTCAATAGAGGCTCAAGAGGAAACGCTGAAGAGACAAAAGGAACAACTGGATCTTGAAACGGAATCGGCAGCAACAAATGCAAAGCTTCATGTTGGAAATCAATGAAGCTTGTGAGGCCTAAACAAAGGTCAGAAACCCAAATGGATGAGATGCCATTAAAGACTGATGCAACCTCAAACCCAAGCTCTGACTGAGAGCGATTAGATTATAAACATTATGCAAATGCATTTACACTGTTTGGAACAAACACCAGGGGGCAGCAGCAAGACTTGGTGTGCAGTTGTCAACATCATCCTCAAGAGCAGCGATACCACAGAGCCAAAAGTCTTCTAGCAGAACACTTTGGAAATTAATACAACACATCATCTGCGTATACGGAAAAGATTCATTAAAAGTGAAGATCTCAAAGCATTACAATTATTCTCCCTGTTTCTTAATCTAACAGAGCAAATGGTGCATATTGCAGGACCTGGACCTACCCTCCGTTATGAGGAGCATCATCTGGAAATCTTCCTTATAAGTTAAGGGAAAGGTGGAGGAATGTTGCTTGTGATCTGCAGAGCGAAGCGGCTGGAGATCACTGTTTAAACAGCTGGTTGCCTTCATAGAAAAGAAGGTCAGAATCACCTCAAATCGCCTCAGATCCACTTTTTGGCAACATTCAGGACTCTCAACCTGAAGGCCTCCAACAAAACACACCTGAAGCAAAGGAAAAAGGAAAGTGCCACCAATGTCACTGCAGTAAAAGAAGGAGTCATTCATTCATTGGATAAATGCTCAGAGTTTAAAGTGAAAGGACATCGTGATAAGGTTCATTTTATCAAGGAACAGGGTATTTGTTTAGGTCTCCTGAAAGTAGGCCACACAAGCAAAGACTGCACGAGTCGATTGGATACAATGTGTTTCACCAAATCACCCAGGAGTTGCTCACATAGAGCGGTATGATAGAGGAACGATCTGACAACAAGCCCAACAGTCTGAGAGACCTCTGGACATTATGAAGATAAATCCATCTTTTCTATTGTTGCAGTCAAACATCTGGCTTTATGGATCGGTCGCAAAAATATTGAATGTCTATTAAAATGTCATTCTAACGTTAAACTGATGACCCTTAACCTCTCTGCTCTCAGCCAGCTGATGTTGGTTTATTTATGTTTGTGGTGTTTCTTCAGAGGAAGCTGGTGGAGCTTTAAAGGAATCCTTAATGAGGGTGGTGTGATGACGGTGTTTGAATGCGGCCGCTGTGCTGCAGCCTGAACTCGCTCTCTGTCCTCGTGTCTCTCTCCTCCTCTGCTCTCCTCTGTTCTCCTCTGTTCTCCTCTGTTCTCCTCTGTTCTCCTCTGCTCTTTGTCTCTGTCTGAACTGAAGCTCATTGTTTGTCTCTGAGCTTCTTTGTCTTTGGGTCGATTCAGGACAAAACACTGCAGCTCTTCTTCTTCTGCACTGAGATAAACGACACGACACAGAGCCCTTCTCCACCATCATCATCATCATCATCATCATCATCATCATCATCATCATCATCACTGAGGGGTGGTGGTGATGATGATGGTGATGTGATGATGATGATGAGGGATGAAGAGTCAGGAGATCAATAAAGTTATTACAGGTCATCCTCAGGGGAACATGAATGATGACTGTTCAGTTTGGACCAAAGTAGAGGACTAAAAGACAGAACGACAAGAGGACGTGCATTAACACAAAGTGACAAAAACCAACTACCAACAGACAAAAACCAACTACAAAGAGACAAAAACCACTACAAAGCGACAAAAACAACTACAAAGAGACAAAAACAACTACAAAGAGACAAAAACAACTACAAACAGACAAAAACAACTATAAACAGACAAAAAACAACTACAAACAGACAAAAACAACGACAAAGTGACAAATAACAACTACAAACAGAAAAAACAACTACAAAGAGACAAAAACCACTACAAACAGACAAAAACCACTACAAAGAGACAAAAACCACTACAAAGAGACAAAAACCACTACAAACAGACAAAACTACAAAGAGACAAAAACCACTACAAAGAGACAAAAACAACGACAAAGTGACAGAAAACAACTACAAAGTGACAAAAAACAACTACAAAAAGAAAAAAGTATGAGTATAAGTATGAGTATAAGTATATGAGTATGAGTATAAGTATAAGTATAAGTACAAGTATGAGTATAAGTATGAGTATCAGTATAAGTATGAGTATCAGTATAAGTATAAGTATAAGTACAAGTATGAGTATAAGTATGAGTATAAGTATAAGTATGAGTATGAGTATGAGTATAAGTATGAGTTTTAGTATTTGTATAAGTATAAGTATAAGTACAAGTATGAGTAAAAGTAGAAGTATGAGTATAAGTATGAGTATAAGTACAAGTACAAGTACAAGTATAAGTATTAGTAAAAGTAGAAGTTGAAAAGCAGTTTTAGTATGTGTATAAGTACAAGTACAAGTATAAGTATGAGTGTAAGTATGAGTATAAGTATGAGTTTTAGTATGTGTATGAGTATAAGTATAAGTATGAGTATGAGTATAAGTATAAGTATAAGTATGAGTATAAGTATGAGTTTTAGTATGTGTATAAGTAAAAGTAAAAGTTGAAAAGCAGTTTTAGTCTGTGTATAAGTACAAGTACAAGTACAAGTATAAGTATGAGTATAAGTATAATTATGAGTATAAGTATAAGTATGAGTATAAGTATAAGTATGAGTATAAGTATAAGTATGAGTATAAGTATAAGTATGTGTATAAGTATGAGTATAAGTATAATTATGAGTATAAGTATAAGTATGAGTATAAGTATAAGTATGAGTATAAGTATAAGTATGAGTATAAGTATGAGTTTTAGTATGTGTATAAGTATGAGTATAAGTATAAGTATGAGTATAAGTATAAGTTTTAGTATGTGTATAAGTATGAGTTTAAGTATGAGTATAAGTATGAGTATAAGTATAAGTATGAGTTTAAGTATGAGTATAAGTATAAGTATAAGTATGAGTATGAGTATGAGTATAAGTATGAGTTTAAGTATGAGTATAAGTATAAGTATGAGTAAGCTTAAGACCTTCCTTTTTGATAGCGCTTATAGTTAGGGCTGGTTCAGGTTGGCCTTGGTCCAGCCCCTAGATATGCTGCTATATGCCTAGACAGCCGGGGGACTACCTAGGATACGCTGAGCTCCTCTCTCCTCTTCTCTCCCTCCTTCTTTATGTATTAATCTCCTATTTATGCACATTACTGATTTTGCTTCTTCCCCGGAGTTCTTGTGCTTTCTCGCCTCGCAGGTTCCCAGGAATCGGGGTTATCTTATCTTATCTTATATTTGGACTGTCATCGTGCCACCTACTGAGGCCCTGCTGACACCCACTACTACTACCACTATCATTATTAGTCACATTACTATTATTATTGCCTGTACTATTACGCTTATTGACTTGCTTGTACCCTGGAGTCTTTGTGCTTTCTCGCTTCGCAGGCTTCTATAAATCGTGGCTGTACCTGGACCGTGGTCGTGCATCCTGCTACGGCCCTGCTGACACCGACTGCTACCACCATTATTATTATTACTAGTCACATTACTATTACTATTACCTGTACCATTAAGCATTTCAGCTTTACTTCCACCCTGAAGCCCTTTTTGCTTTCTCGCTCTGCAGGTTTCCATGAATCGTTGTGGTACCTGGACCGTAGTCGTGCCTCCTGCTGTGAGCCGACTGACACCCACTGCTACTTCCATTATTATTAATCACATTACTATCCCTATTTTCATGGCTATAATTCTACTGTAATAATTGCTGCTGTTATTATAAGTAGTCTTATTATATGAATCATTTATGTCATATACATTGAATGTGTTGTATCTCTGTTATGCTGTTCATTCTGTACACATGACATCTATTGCATTCTGTCCATCCTGGAGAAGGATCCCTCCTCTGTCGTTCTCCCAGAGGTTCCTTCCTTTTTTCTCCCTGTTAAAGGGGTTTTTAGGGGAGTTTTTCCTGTGCCGATGTGAGGGAAGGACAGAGGATGTGAGGGTCTAAGGACAGAGGATGTGAGGGTCTAAGGACAGAGGATGTGAGGGTCTAAGGACAGAGGATGTGAGGGTGTAAGGACAGAGGATGTGAGGGTGTAAGGACAGAGGATGTGAGGGTCTAAGGACAGAGGATGTGAGGGTGTAAGGACAGAGGAGGTGAGGGTCTAAGGACAGAGGATGTGAGGGTCTAAGGACAGAGGATGTGAGGGTCTAAGGACAGAGGATGTGAGGGTCTAAGGACAGAGGAGGGTCTAAGGACAGAGGATGTGAGGGTCTAAGGACAGAGGATGTGAGGGTCTAAGGACAGAGGATGTGAGGGTCTAAGGACAGAGGAGGTGAGGGTCTAAGGACAGAGGAGGTGAGGGTCTAAGGACAGAGGATGTGAGGGTCTAAGGACAGAGGATGTGAGGGTCTAAGGACAGAGGATGTGAGGGTCTAAGGACAGAGGAGGTGAGGGTCTAAGGACAGAGGAGGTGAGGGTCTAAGGACAGAGGATGTGAGGGTCTAAGGACAGAGGATGTGAGGGTGTAAGGACAGAGGATGTGAGGGTGTAAGGACAGAGGAGGTGAGGGTGTAAGGACAGAGGATGTGAGGGTCTAAGGACAGAGGATGTGAGGGTCTAAGGACAGAGGATGTGAGGGTCTAAGGACAGAGGATGTGAGGGTCTAAGGACAGAGGAGGTGAGTATAAGGACAGAGGATGTGAGGGTCTAAGGACAGAGGATGTGAGGGTCTAAGGACAGAGGATGTGAGGGTGTAAGGACAGAGGATGTGAGGGTGTAAGGACAGAGGATGTGAGGGTGTAAGGACAGAGGATGTGAGGGTCTAAGGACAGAGGATGTGAGGGTGTAAGGACAGAGGATGTGAGGGTCTAAGGACAGAGGATGTGAGGGTCTAAGGACAGAGGATGTGAGGGTCTAAGGACAGAGGATGTGAGGGTCTAAGGACAGAGGAGGTGAGGGTCTAAGGACAGAGGATGTGAGGGTCTAAGGACAGAGGATGTGAGGGTCTAAGGACAGAGGATGTGAGGGAGGACAGAGGAGGTGAGGGTGTAAGGACAGAGGATGTGAGGGTCTAAGGACAGAGGATGTGAGGGTCTAAGGACAGAGGATGTGAGGGTGTAAGGACAGAGGATGTGAGGGTCTAAGGACAGAGGAGGTGAGGGTGTAAGGACAGAGGATGTGAGGGTCTAAGGACAGAGGATGTGAGGGTCTAAGGACAGAGGAGGTGAGGGTCTAAGGACAGAGGATGTGAGGGTCTAAGGACAGAGGATGTGAGGGTCTAAGGACAGAGGATGTGAGGGTCTAAGGACAGAGGATGTCTCATGGTTACAGATTGTAAAGCCCTCTGAGGCTAATTTTAATTTGTGATTCTGGGCTATACAAAATAAACTGAATTGAATTGAATTGAATTGAATTGAATTGAATTCCTGGGCTGGACAACCTTCTGTGTGGAGTTTGCATGTTCTCCCCGTGTCAGCGTGGGTTCTCTCCGGGTTCTCCGGCTTCCTCCCACAGTCCAAAGACATGCAGCTTAGGTTCATTGAAGACTCTAAACTGCCCGTAGGTGTGAATGTGAGTGTGAGTGGTTGTCTGTCTCTATATGTCAGAACCCTGTCCAGGTGACAGACTGGAGACCTGTCCAGGTGAACCCTGTCCAGGTGAACCCTGTCCAGGTGAACCTGTCCAGGTGAACCCTGTCCAGGTGAACCCTGTCCAGGTGAACCCTGTCCAGGTGAACCCTGTCCAGGTGAACCCTGTCCAGGTGCCCATTGACAGCTGGGAGACCTGTCCAGCACCCTGTCCAGGTGAACCCTGTCCAGGTGAACCCTGTCCAGGTGAACCCTGTCCAGGTGAACCCTGTCCAGGTGAATTATGCCCATTGACAGCTGGGATCGGCTCCAGCAGCGACCCTTAACTGGATAAGCGGTTACGGAAGATGGATGGATGAATTGAATTAAATTAAAGGAAAATTATGAGTATAAGTATAAGTATGAGTATAAGTATGAGTATAAGTATGAGTTTAAGTATGAGTTTAAGTATGAGTTTAAGTATACCTATATGTATACATATACTTATATGTCATCTGATATTCAAACTGAGAAGAATCAAATAATTATTATTTTTTCAACAACAACACAGTTTTTTAAAGTGTACATCTAGAGGCTCCTCCCAGGGGGCGTGGCCTCTCAGCTCCACTCGGCTGGGCTCAAAGTCAGAGTCAGTCCTGCTGGTTTCAACAGGAAGGAGAAGAAGAAGAGTAATAACAAGAAGAAGAAGAGAAGAAGAAGAAGAAGAAGAAGAAGAAGAAGAAGAAGAAGAAGAAGAAGAAGAAGAAGAAGAAGAAGTACTGCTGAACAACAGTATTCCTGTCACTGCTGCTGCTGGGTGAGTAAACACAGGACTGAACACTGTGTTTACACTGGTTTATACTGGTTTATACTTGTTTATACTTGTTTATACTTGTTTGTATTTGTTTGTATTTGTTTGTATTTGTTTATACTTGTTTATACTTGTTTGTACTGGTTTATATTTGTTTGTACTGGTTTGTATTTGTTTGTACTGGTTTATACTTGTTTATACTTGTTTGTACTGGTTTATATTTGTTTGTACTGGTTTGTATTTGTTTGTACTGGTTTATATTTGTTTGTACTGGTTTGTCTGAGTGTTCTCTCCTCCCTGGCTCAGATGAGAGTGTGAGCTGTGCTGAGGAGGAAATGAAGCGCTCCCTGGGGATCTGCGTGCTGCTCTGCTCCGCTCTCATCGGATTGGGTACGTTTGAATAAATATAAATAAATATAAATAATATAAATATAAATAAATATAAATATAAATACATATAAATATAAATAAAATATAAATACATATAAATATAAATACATATAAATATAAATACATATAAATACATATAAATATAAATACATATAAATACATATAAATACATATAAATATAAATACATATAAATATAAATACATATAAATAAATATAAATAAATAATATAAATACACATAAATAAATATAAATACATATAAATAAATAATATAAATACACATAAATAAATATAAATATAAATACATAATAAATATAAATAAATAATATAAATAAATATATAACATGTGGTAAACATGAAGACACTCCTTAGTGGCGTTTTAACGGAAGATTTAAGGAAATAAGATAAAAACGATGATGAAAACCAGATCTGTAATGATTTCATGACTTCATGATTTCATGATTTCATGACTTCATGATTTCATGACTTCATGATTTCATGATTTCATGATTTCATGATTTCATGATTTCATGATTTCATGATTTCATGACTTCATGATTTCATGATTTCATGACTTCATGACTTCATGATTTCATGACTTCATGACTTCATGATTTCATGATTTCATGACTTCATGACTTCATGACTTCATGATTTCATTACAGATCTGGTTTTCATCATCGTCACTAAACACATAATAAATACAAAGGATATATATAAATATCAGATAAATATTTTAGTTTTAAGACTTTAACTGAAGGTGTCTGAGATAATCTATCAGGGATCAGGACAGACCTGCTGTAGACCTGATCCAGGACCAGATCCCTCACAGTCCTGAACTCAAGTGGTTCAGGTCTCTGTTGTGTGTTTCAGGATCAGCCATCCGCTGCTACAGCTGTAAGGACTACACAGGAAGCTGCTCCAAACAAAGAGAGTGCAGCTATGACGACGCCTGTCTCACCCTCAGCGAGAGAGGTATCAATAACATGATTATGATGAATATCATTATTATTATTATTATTATAAGTATCATTATTATTATTATCAACTTGGGGTTATTATTCAAGGACATTATTATTATTACGGGACAATTATATTATTAAGTATTATTATAATTATTATTATTATTATTATTATTATTATTATTATAAGTATCATTATTATTATTATTATTATTATTATTATTATTATTATTATTATTATTATTATTATTATTATTATTATTATTATTACAAGTATTATTTTTATTATCATTATAAGTATTATTATTATTACAATTATTATTATAAGTATTATTATCATTATCATTATTATTATTATATCATTATGATCATTATTATTATTATGAGTATTATTATTATCATTATTATTATCATTATTATTATTATTATTACAAGTATTATTTTTATTATTATCATTATTATTAAGAGTATTATTATCATTATTATTATTATTATTATAAGTATTATTATCATTATTATTATATCATTATTATTATCATGATCATTATTATTATTATTATTATGGGTTAAGGTAATTATTATCATCATTATTATATATTTTTTAATTATTCTATTGTACCTGTTGGTTACGCTAACCAGAGTATACAACAGAAGGCTTCTTTCAGTCCTCAGGATCCTGAAGGAACCAGATCAGTCCATTAGCTTTGATCTGACTCAGTCAGAGGTTCTACTGAGGTTCTACTGAGGTTCTACTGAGGTTCTACTGAGATTCTACTGTTTCTATTGTTGTGCAGGTGGAATGACTTTCCGCCAGTGTCTGAAGTATTCAGACTGTGAGTATGGACGCCTGGGCCAGATGTTCCCCCAGGTAACAACGCCTCTACTCTACACTACTCTATTCTACTATGTTCTACTCTATACTACTCTATTCTACTATGTTCTACTCTATACTACTCTATTCTACTATGTTCTACTCTATACTACTCTATTCTACTATGTTCTACTCTATACTACTCTATTCTACTATGTTCTACTCTATACTACTCTATTCTACTATGTTCTACTCTATTCTACTATGTTCTACTCTTCTACTATGTTCTACTCTATTCTACTATGTTCTACTCTACACTTCTTCTACTACTATTCTACTATGTTCTACTCTACACTACTCTATTCTACTATGTTCTACTCTATACTACTCTATTCTACTATGTTCTACTCTATACTACTCTATTCTACTATGTTCTACTCTACACTACTCTATTCTACTATGTTCTACTCTACTATTCTACTATTCTACTATATTCTACTATACTACTCTATTCTATGTTCTATATACTACTCTATTCTACTACTACTATTCTACTATGTTCTACTCTATACTACTCTATTCTACTATGTTCTACTCTATACTACTCTATTCTACTATGTTCTACTCTATACTACTCTATTCTACTATGTTCTACTCTACATGTTCTACTCTACACTACTCTATTCTACTATGTTCTACTCTACACTACTCTATTCTACTATGTTCTACTCTACACTACTCTATTCTACTATGTTCTACTCTATTCTACTATGTTCTACTCTATACTACTCTATTCTACTATGTTCTACTCTATACTACTCTATTCTACTATGTTCTACTCTACTATGTTCTACTCTATTCTACTATGTTCTACTCTACTATGTTCTACTCTATTCTACTATGTTCTACTCTACTATGTTCTACTACTATATTCTACTCTATTCTACTCTATTCTACTATGTTCTACTCTACTATGTTCTACTCTACTCTATTCTACTATGTTCTACTCTACTATGTTCTACTCTATGTTCTACTCTATTCTACTCTATGTTCTACTCTACTATGTTCTACTCTACTCTATTCTACTATGTTCTACTCTACTATGTTCTACTCTACTCTATTCTACTATGTTCTACTCTACTCTATTCTACTATGTTCTACTCTACTCTATACTACTCTATTCTACTATGTTCTACTCTACTCTATTCTACTATGTTCTACTCTACTCTAACAAACCATTTCAACCACAGCTGTGAGAACAGAGAACAGGTGTGTAAGTTTGACTCACCTGTTTGACCTTCTTCATGGAGATAAAGTTCCTGTAGAGTTCAGCTCGGTCGCTCAGCTGGTCCTGGACTCAGGTGGTGCTGGTCCTGGTCTCCATGTACAGACCCGTTCTTTATATAACACTGTATCATTCTCAGGAGTCTGGGGGGAAGAACCTCTCTGGTTGTTCCATCTGATCACTGATCAATAACTGTAGCGATCGTTTCCAGGTTTCCAGCTTCACCTTCAAGTGCTGCAACTCGGACCTGTGTAACTCCGCCCCCTCCTCTGCAGCGAGCTCTGTGATTGGTCTTCTGGCCTCAGCAGCAGTCATGTGGTGGTGCATCCACTGAAGAGAGCTGCAGCTTGACGGCGCCGCCTGTGGCCGGAACATGTAACACCAGCTTCTCTAACAGTCACTGATCAATACGTTCATCAATATATTCATCTGATCAGTATATTCAGTCACCTGATCGATATGTTCATCTGATCAATACATTCAGTACTCTGATCAATACGTTCATCTGATCAATACAATACTTATAACAGATAAATATTCATGTGTATATAAATATTTTGTCTGAAGCATTTCAGCTGCTGATTTATTGATTGATTGATTATTAATCTGAATAGTTTGACTGATCAATAAAGTTTCTTTAACTTCTGTCTATGAACTTAATCAATAAACAAACAAACTGGAAACGCTCTTTGATTGATTGACTATTGGAAATGGGTGTGGTCACATTTCTGGGGACAGGAAGTCCTTTTTTAAACTCATAATTACAAAGTAAAAGAATCACCTGATATAAAGGAAGCAGTATTTTACCTAAGAGGCTTTTATTCATGAACTCACCTGAGATTAAGGTGAAGACAAGTTTCCTGTTGTCCAACTGTTCCTGATGGGACCTGAAGGCACCAGGTGGACCTACACAGGTAAAGGACAGGTAGACCTACACAGGTGAAGAGCAGGTGGACCTACAAAGTGAAAGGACAGGTGAAGAACAGGTGGACCAACACAGGTAAAGGACAGGTGAAGAACAGGTGGACCAACACAGGTAAAGGATGGGTGAAGTACAGGTGGACCTACACAGGTGGACCTACACAGGTGAAGAACAGGTGAACCTACACAGCTAAAGGACAGGTGGACCTACACAGATAAAGGACAGGTGAAGAACAGGTGAACCTACACAGGTAAATGACAGGTGGTGTACAGGTGGGCCTACACAGGTGAAGGACAGGTGGACCTACACAGATAAAGGACAGGTGGACCTACAAAGGTAAAAGACAGGTGAAGAACAGGTGGACTTACACAGGTTAAGAACAGGTGGACAGGTGGACCTACACAGGTGAAGAACAGGTGGACCTACATAGGTGAAGAACAGGTGGATCTACACAGGTGAAGAGCAGGTGAACAGGTGAACCTACAAAGTGAAAGGACAGGTGAAGAACAGGTGGACCTACACAGGTAAAGGATGGGTGGACCGACACAGGTAAAGGACAGGTGAAGAACAGGTGAACAGGTAAATGACAGGTGGTACACAGGAACAGGTGAAGAACAGGTGAAGGACAGGTGGACCTACACAGATAAAGGACAGGTGGACTGACACAGGTAAAGGACAGGTGAAGAACAGGTGGACCTAACAGGTAAAGTACAGGTGGACCTACACAGGTAAAGGACAGGTGAAGAACAGGTGAACAGGTGTACACAGGTGAAGGACAAGTGAAGAACAGGTGGACCTACACAGGACCTACACAGGTAAAAGACAGGTGAAGAACAGGTGGACCTACACAGGTAAAGGACAGGTGAAGAACAGGTGGACTGACACAGGTAAAGGACAGGTGAAGAACAGGTGAACAGGTGTACAGGTGGACCTACACAGGTGAAGGACAAGTGAAGAACAGGTGAACAGGTGTACAGGTGGACCTACACAGGTGAACAGATGGACCTACACAGGTGGAAAGACAGGTGAAGAACAGGTGGACCTACACAGGTAAAGGACAGGTGAAGAACAGGTGGAACAGGTAAAGGATGGGTGAAGTACAGGTGGACCTACACAGGTGAAGGGGACAGGTGAAGAACAGGTGAACAGGTGTACAGGTGGACCTACACAGAGGTGAAGGACAGGTGAAGAACAGGTGAACCTACACAGGTAAAGCTAAAGGGACAGGTGGACCTACACAGGTGAAAAGGTGGACAGGTAAAGAACAGGTGGACCTACACAGGTAAAAGACAGGTGAAGAACAGGTGGACTTACACAGGTTAAGAACAGGTGGACAGGTGGACCTACACAGGTGAAAAAGGTGGACAGGTGAAGAACAGGTGGATGGACCTACACAGGTAAAGGACAGGTGGACAGGTGAACCTACAAAGTGAAAGGACAGGTGAAGAACAGGTGGACCTACACAGGTAAAGGATGGGTGGACCGACACAGGTAAAGGACAGGTGAAGAACAGGTGAACAGGTAAATGACAGGTGGTGAACAGGTGTACAGGTGGACCTACACAGGTGAAGGACAGGTGGACCTACACAGATAAAGGACAGGTGGACTGACACAGGTAAAGGACAGGTGAAGAACAGGTGAACAGGTGTACAGGTGGACCTACACAGGTGAAGGACAAGTAAAGAACAGGTGTACAGGTGGACCTACACAGGACCTACACAGGTAAAAGACAGGTGAAGAACAGGTGGACCTACACAGGTAAAGGACAGGTGGACTGACACAGGTAAAGGACAGGTGAAGAACAGGTGAACAGGTGTACAGGTGGACCTACACAGGTGAAGGACAAGTGAAGAACAGGTGAACAGGTGGACCTACACAGGTGAACAGATGGACCTACACAGGTAAAAGACAGGTGAAGAACAGGTGGACCTACACAGGTGAAGGACAGGTGAAGAACAGGTGGACCTACACAGGTAAAGGACAGGTGGTGAACAGGTGTACAGGTGGACCTACACAGGTGAAGGACAGGTGAAGAACAGGTGAACCTACACAGCTAAAGGACAGGTGGACCTACACAGATTGGGCGGCTGTGGCACATGAGGTAGAGCGCTTGTCCCGTAACCACAAGGTTGGTGGTTCAAGCCCCTCTACCGGCAACATGCCGAGGTGTCCTTGAGCGAGACACCTAACCCCAAGTGAACGGGCGCTTCATTGCAGCCCACTGCTCCTCCGGGATGGTTAAATGCAGAGAAATAATTTCCCCATTGTGGGACTAATAAAGGATTGATTATTATTATTATTATTATTATTATAAAGGACAGGTGAAGAACAGGTGAACCTACACAGGAAAAGGACAGGTGGACCTACAAAGGTAAAAGACAGGTGAAGAACAGGTGGACTTACACAGGTTAAGAACAGGTGGACAGGTGGACCTACACAGGTGAAGAACAGGTGGACCTACATAGGTGAAGAGCAGGTGGATCTACACAGGTGAAGAGCAGGTGAACAGGTGAACCTACAAAGTGAAAGGACAGGTGAAGAACAGGTGGACAGGTGGACCTACACAGGTAAAGGATGGGTGGACCGACACAGGTAAAGGACAGGTGAAGAACAGGTGGACTTACACAGGTGAACAGGTGGACCTACACAGGTAAAAGACAGGTGAAGAACAGGTGAACAGGTGGACCTACACAGGTAAAGATAGGTGGACTGACACAGGTAAAGGACAGGTGAAGAACAGGTGAACAGGTGTACAGGTGGACCTACACAGGTGAAGGACAGGTGAAGAACAGGTGAACAAGTAGACCTACACAGGTAAAAGACAGGTGAAGAACAGGTGAACCTACACAGGTAAAGGAAGGTGGAACAGGTGGACCTACACAGGTGAAGAACAGGTGAAGAACAGGTGGATCTACACAGGAGAAGAACAGGTGGACCTACAAAGGTAAAGGACAGGTGAAGAACAGGTGGACCTACACAGGTGAAGAACAGGTGAAGAACAGGTGAACAGGTGTACAGGTGGACCTACACAGGTGAAGGACAGGTGAAGAACAGGTGAACAAGTAGACCTACACAGGTAAAAGACAGGTGAAGAACAGGTGAACCTACACAGGTAAAGGACAGGTGGACTTACACAGGTGAAGAACAGGTGGACAGGTGGACCTACACAGGTTAAGAACAGGTGGACCTACACAGGTGAAGAACAGGTGGATCTACACAGGAGAAGAACAGGTGGACCTACAAAGGTAAAGGACAGGTGAAGAACAGGTGGACCTACACAGGTGAAGAACAGGTGGACCTACAAAGGTAAAGGACAGGTGAAGAACAGGTGGAACTACACAGGTGAAGAACAGGTGAACCTACACAGGTGAAGAACAGGTGAAGAACAGGTGAACAGGTGGACTTACACAGGTGAACAGGTGGACCTACACAGGTAAAAGACAGGTGAAGAACAGGTGAACAGGTGGACCTACACAGGTAAAGATAGGTGGACTGACACAGGTAAAGGATAGGTGAAGAACAGGTGAACAGGTGTACAGGTGGACCTACACAGGTGAAGGACAGGTGAAGAACAGGTGAACAAGTAGACCTACACAGGTAAAAGACAGGTGAAGAACAGGTGAACCTACACAGGTAAAGGACAGGTGGACTTACACAGGTGAAGAACAGGTGGACAGGTGGACCTACACAGGTTAAGAACAGTGTAGTACAGTATTGTGTATTTCTACAGTGTAGTATTGTGTATTTCTACAGTGTAGTATTGTGTTTTTCTGCAGTGTAGTATTGTGTTTTTCTACAGTGTAGTATTGTGTATTTATACAGTGTAGTATTGTGTTTTTCTACAGTGTAGTACAGTATTGTGTTTTTCTGCAGTGTAGTATTGTCTTTTTCTACAGTGTAGTATTGTGTATTTCTACAGTGTAGTACAGTATTGTGTATTTCTACAGTGTAGTACTTTGTGTTGTTTTTCTACAGTAGAGTATTGTGTTTTTCTACAGTGTAGTATTGTGTTTTTCTACAGTGTAGTACTGTGTTTTTCTACAGTGTAGTACTGTGTTTTTCTACAGTGTAGTACTTTGTGTTGTTTTTTACAGTGTAGTACTGTGGTTTTTCTACAGTGCAGTACTTTGTGTTGTTTTTTACAGTGTAGTATTGTGTATTTCTACAGTGTAGTATTGTGTATTTCTACAGTGTAGTATTGTGTATTTCTACAGTGTGGTATTGTGTTTTTCTACAGTACAGTGCTTTGTGTTGTTTTTTACAGTGTAGTACTGTGTTTTCTACAGTGTAGTACAGTATTGTGTATTTCTACAGTACAGTACTTTGTGTTGTTTTTTACAGTGTACTACTGTGTTTTTTACAGTACAGTGCTTTGTGTTGTTTTTTACAGTGTAGTACTTTGTGTTGTTTTTTTACAGTGTACTACTGTGTTTTTTACAGTGTAGTACTTTGTGTTGTTTTTTTACAGTGTAGTACTTTGTGTTGTTTTTTTTACAGTGTAGTACTTTGTGTTGTTTTTTACAGTGTAGTACTTTGTGTTGTTTTTTACAGTGTAGTACTTTGTGTTGTTTTTTTTACAGTGTAGTACTTTGTGTTGTTTTTTACAGTGTAGTACTTTGTGTTGTTTTTTTTACAGTGTAGTACTTTGTGTTTTTTTTTTACAGTGTAGTACTGTGTTTTTCTACAGTACAGTGCCTTGTGTTGTTTTTTACAGTACAGTGCTTTGTGTTGTTTTTTACAGTGTAGTACTGTGTTTTTTTTTTTACAGTGCAGTACTTTGTGTTGTTTTTTACAGTGTAGTACTGTGTTTTCTACAGTGTAGTATTGTGTATTTCTACAGTGTGGTACTTTGTGTTGTTTTTTACAGTGTAGTACTGTGGTTTCTACAGTACAGTACTTTGTGTTGTTTTTTACAGTACAGTGCTTTGTGTTGTTTTTTTACAGTGTAGTACTGTGTATTTCTACAGTGCAGTACTTTGTGTTGTTTTTTACAGTGTAGTACTGTGTTTTCTACAGTGCAGTGCTTTGTGTTGTTTTTTACAGTGTAGTACTGTGTTTTTTACAGTGTAGTACTGTGTTTTCTACAGTGCAGTGCTTTGTGTTGTTTTTTACAGTGTAGTACTGTGTTTTTTACAGTGTAGTACTGTGTTTTCTACAGTGTAGTACTGTGTTTTCTACAGTGTAGTACTGTGTTTTTTACAGTGCAGTGTTTTTTACAGTGTGTTGTTTTTTTACAGTGTAGTACTGTGTTTTCTACAGTGCAGTGCTTTGTGTTGTTTTTTTACAGTGTATGAAGGTGTGTAGCAGGAAACGCCTTCAGACGTCACCACTCAGCTGTTCTGGTGTGTGACGTCACATTCTGTCAAGTTTTCTACTAAAGACGCTAAAATACAGGAAGTGGGAAGATGTACTTTCAGAATAAAAGAACGTGCAATCAAATAATCACAATAACTGAAAATATAAACAGTTAACCAGTTTAGTTTGTCGTCTTATTATTTTATCATGTTTTTATTGTAACAACTTCCTTAATCCGTTTTTGATTATTCATATAAATTGTTAATTTAAACCATAAATTTAAATTATTCAACAAAACATTTTTGTTCAATAACTAATAAAGGAGAAATAAAGAATAAATAGGTTTTCGGTTCATGTATAATGTGTTTTTTAAGCATAAAAACCACATTATACAATCGTTGAAACATCTTAAACTGGAGTCTTGCTCACAGGGCTTTTATTGTGAAGTGGGCCGGACGTGCTGTGGTGTCGCTGTTGACGCAGCAGAAGTTGCAGGTTGTCGCTGAGACGCAGACAGGATGAAACTCTGATCAAAACACAGAAAACAAGCTGCTGCTGACGTCACCATGGCTCTACAGGTAAGGCCGCTCACCTGAGACGGACGGTGACCTTTGACCTTTGACCTTTGACCTCACACCTGCTGCCCGTCCGCACCGACGGCCCAGAGTCTGCAGGGAGTCCAGAGAACAGGGGATGGAAGGGTTAATCTATCATGAGAGGAAGGAACAGATAACATTTAATTTAATAACATTTAATATGAAGTAACATTTATTATGAAATAACATCAGATAATATTTAATATGAAGTAACATCAGATAACATTTAATATTAAGTAACATCAGAGAATATTTAATATGAAGTAACATCAGATAATATTTAATATTAAGTAACATTTATTATGATAGGAAGGTACATCAGAGAGCATTTAATATGAAAATAACATTTAATATGAAATAACATCAGATAACATAAGTAACATCAGATAACATTTAATATTAAGTAACATCAGATAACATTTAATATTAAGTAACATCAGATAACATTTATTATGAAATATCATCAGATAACATTTAATATGAAATAACATCAGATAACATTTAATATGAAGTAACATCAGATAACATTTAATATGAAATAACATTTAATATGAAATAACATTTAATATGAAATAACATCAGATAACATTTATTATGAAATAACATTTATTTATCATGAAATATCATCAGATAACATTTAATATGAAATAACATTTAATATGAAATAACATTTAATATGAAATAACATCAGATAACATTTAATATGAAAGAACATTTAATATGAAGTAACATCAAAGAACATTAAAGGTTCTCACATCAAAGAGAAACTCGAGAGGAAAATGTACCTGTGAACACACGTACAAATATCATAACAGAGTATAGGAATATTAAACTTATTAACTTCTTTTAGATAATATTATTATTATTATATTATATATCACAAACCTCATTTTACATGTTCTTAAATGTTCTAAAATGTCTCTGGAGTCTGGTCTGGACCAAGACCAGAAAACAGGACAAATGAAAATGTTATTAATAAGATAAGAATAATATGAGTATTATAAATGACAGAGACATTGACTGTTTAACATGGAAACCTGATAAACATTATAATAAATGATGTCAGTCTGGAAAATAAGAAAAACGTTAAACTCTAAATTCTACTGTGAACATGTAGAGATGTTATGAAAACATCATAACGCTATTACATAACTTCTATATTGATATTATCGATTATCTCAGGGAAAAAACAAAGAATTACAGAAAACTGAACAAAGAAAACATTTATAGAAATAATGTAGAAATCTAAATATGACACATGAAGGGAAACGTATATTCAAATTAGAAACTTGGTTTTCTACTGCAAACATTCATCCATCTTCCGTAACCTGCTCATCCAGTCCAGGGTCTCAGGGTGCTGGAGCCCATCCCAGCCTGTGACAGTTTCACTGGGATGTGGTTTTGTGGTTTTGGGTGCCAGCCAGGTTTCTCTCCTGGCATTTAAGATGCGTCAGTCACAGTTGCTTTTTTATGTTAATAATTTTATCCTTCTCTCTTTTTATATACCCCACAACCGTCCCAAAGGCTGTACATCCAGTTTATATGTACACCCCACACATTGAATGACCCAATTTTACC
Organism: Anoplopoma fimbria; assembly: GCF_027596085.1. NCBI lineage: Eukaryota > Metazoa > Chordata > Actinopteri > Perciformes > Anoplopomatidae > Anoplopoma > Anoplopoma fimbria. Next base: position 211,257 of record NC_072470.1, read on the forward strand.
CGAACAAGAACACAAACACACCAGTTTGGAGAATTTCACAATAGCACTATATTTAAGGTTTACACACACAAGACAAGAACCCTCAAAACATCCCACAGCCCCCAAAGCCCACACACACAAAACCAATCAAACACAAAACCAATCAAACACAAAACCCATCAAACACAAAAACAAATGCACTCACGAAGTCAGTCTGATCCAGTCCGGGTTTTCGCGGTTGTGCTCGAGGTGACGGCCGGTCTCCAGCTGATCAGTGGACAGTGGGAAACAGGCAGGGGATCAGGCAGACAGAAACCAGAGGAAGCGGACAATGGGTGAAGGCAGGGTTCACCTGGACGGGGTTCACCTGGACGGGGTTCACCTGGACGGGGTTCACCTGGACGGGGTTCACCTGGACAGGGTTCACCTGGACGGGGTTCACCTGGACAGGTTCACCTGGACGGGGTTCACCTGGACGGGGTTCACCTGGACGGGGTTCACCTGGACGGGGTTCACCTGGACAGGTCTCCAGTCTGTCACAGGGCTGACATATAGAGACAGACAATCATTCACACTCACATTCACACCTACGGGCAGTTTAGAGTCTTCAATGAACCTAAGCTGCATGTCTTTGGACTGTGGGAGGAAGCCGGAGAACCCGGAGAGAACCCACGCTGACACGGGGAGAACATGCAAACTCCACACAGAAGGTTGTCCGGCCCGGGAATTGAACCCGGGCCCCTCTTGCTGTGAGGCGACAGTGCTAACCACTACACCACCGTGCAGCCTCAATAAGAACATAATAGAGATAAATGAATATCATGATGACGTCACGTTTCTAGTTTCAGGAGTTCTGTTGTTGTTTGTTTGTCTCAGGCTGAAGCTCTGTACGACTTCACGGCTGAACCAGGAAACAACGAGCTGTCGGTCCGACGGGGAGAAACCGTCACCGTGCTCGACCAGGTACACACACACACACACACACACACACACACACACACACACACACACACACACACACACACACACACACACACACACACACACACACACACCTATGTAAATATACACAGTATTGATGACACACTCCGTCATAAATACTGTTTTTGTGTTTCAGACTGTGGGAGGCGGCTGGATCCAAGCCCAGAACTCCGGCGGACAAACCGGACTGGTACCTGAGGGATACTTACAGGTGAGTTAGTGTTCATAACTTTATTTAACTAGATAAGTTAATGGAGAACCAGTTCTCAGTCACCATGACGACCAGCCTTCAGGCAGCAACAGGAGACAAAAAAATACAACATGGAAACATCTCTGGAGCAGAACCAAGTTCTGTTGGTCTGTTATCATCACTGAGAAGTAAAGAACTGCATCATCTGCATACGAAAAGATTCTGCACTTAGTAAGAAAGAGATGCTATAAAACCACAAAGAGACGCAACGAGACCACAAAGAGACGAAACCACAAAGAGACAAAACGAGACCACAAAGAGACGCAACAAGACCACAAAGAGACGCAACAAAACCACAAAGAGACAAAACGAGACCACAAAGAGACAAAACGAGACCACAAAGAGACGCAACAAGACCACAAAGAGACGAAACCACAAAGAGACAAAACGAGACCACAAAGAGACGCAACGAGACCACAAAGAGACGAAACCACAAAGAGACAAAACGAGACCACAAAGAGACGCAACAAGACCACAAAGAGACAAAACGAGACCACAAAGAGACAAAACGAGACCACAAAGAGACAAAACGAGACCACAAAGAGACGCAACAAGACCACAAAGAGACGCAACGAAACCACAAAGAGACAAAACGAGACCACAAAGAGACGCAACGAGACCACAAAGAGACAAAACAAAGACCACAAAAAGAGACAAAACGAGACCACAAAGAGACGCAACGAGACCACAAAGAGACGCAACGAGACCACAAAGAGACGCAACGAGACCACAAAGAGACACAACGAGACACAAAGAGACTCAAAACCAGCCGGTGTAGTGTCGGGGTCTTGGTCCTTTATGGTTCTTTATGTTGCTGATGTGTTCAGGTCGGCGGCGGCGCTGAAGGAGATGGGGACCCCGGGTCAGGGCCCGGGGTATTTGGAAGTACCACAACAGGATGGGACAGTCAGGGATATACAAACACACATCAAGGTAAACACATAGTACTATTTATCTGAAGTTTAAAAAGTATTTTATGTGGTACTGGTTTTAATTTAAACTGTCTCGTGTCTCCAGCAGCCGTCGACGACGATGACGGCGAATGGGACGACGACTGGGACGACCAATCAGATGCTGGTTACCGTGGTGACGATCAGCTGGATGAGGAGGGCGGGGCTTCAGGACGGAGCACCCTAGGGCCCTCCGTGAAGATCTCCCTAAACAAGTAAGAACACCCACACAGTAGACACCAGAAGAGTCCAGTAAAATCCAGTAGAGTCCAGTAGAGTCCAGTAGAATCCACTATAGTCCAGTAGAGTCCAGTAGACCCTAGTAAAGTCCAGTAAAATCCACTAGAGTCCAGTAGAATCCACTAGAGTCCATTAGAGTGGAGTAGATTCCAGTAGACCCTAGCAGTGTCCAGTAGAGTCCAGTAGAGTCCAGTAGAGTCCAGTAATCTTGTGTGTGCTCAGGTTTCCGTTCTCCAAAGGTCCGAGTCCTGAAGTCTTCTTGTTGACTAAACCTCCAGCCGACCCCAGAGAATCACTTCCTGTTTATGTGAGTAAACCCTGATCAGGGTCTCCTACAGTCCACATGTCCAGGTTTCATGAGTGTTCCTGTTTGTTTACGAAGAGGTTAATAAAGTTTTATCTGAAGGTTGGAGAAGTCGGTCCGGTCTGGTTTTACCCGCCGACTCCTCTGGACTGTTTGATCGCCGATCCAAAGAAAGAGTCCAAACTGTACGGCCTGAAGAGCTTCATCGAGTACCAGATCACCCCCACCGTAAGAGTACACCCTAGTACTACTACAGTAATATTACACAGTAATACTACCACAACAACACACTGTAATACTACTGCAATAATACACTGTAATACTACTGCAATAATACACTGTAATACTACTGCAATAATACACTGTAATACTACTGCAATAATACACTGTAATACTACTGCAATAATACACTGTAATACTACTGCAATAATACACTGTAATACTACTGCAATAATACACTGTAATACTACTGCAATAATACACTGTAATACTACTGCAATAATACAAAGTAGTACACAGTAACTGTACTAAGTAGCAGATCACAACAAACTTAGAACTACACGGTAATACTACCACAACAACACACTGTAATACTACTACTACTCCTCCTCCTCATACTAATACATAGTAGTACACGCAGTAACTCTCTGGCCGTTTTCCCCCAGACGACCAACAGACCTGTCAATCATCGCTACAAGCACTTTGATTGGCTGTATGAGCGTCTGCTGGAGAAGTTCGGCTCGGCTCTGCCAATCCCGTCGTTGCCCGACAAACAGGTGACAGGTGAGCCCTTACCATGACAACCACACCTGTACGACCAGCTGTCACACCTGTAGGACCTGTGACCTCTGTGTTTGAGTGTCTCCTGTGCTTTCAGGCTGGTTCCAGGTGGACTTCATCAGGATGACCTGTGACCTCTGTGTTTGAGTGTCTCCTGTGCTTTCAGGCCGGTTCCAGGTGGACTTCATCAGGATGACCTGTGACCTCTGTGTTTGAGTGTCTCCTGTGCTTTCAGGCCGGTTCCAGGTGGACTTCATCAGGATGACCTGTGACCTCTGTGTTTGAGTGTGTCTCCTGTGGCTTTCAGGCCGGTTCCAGGTGGACTTCATCAGGATGCGGATGGAGCAGCTCCAGTCCTGGATGACCCGGATGTGTCGTCACCCCGTCGTCTCTCAGAGTGACGTCTTCCAGCTCTTCCTCACCTACAGAGACGAGAAGGTGGGTTAAGTCCCGCCCCCCTCACTCTAGAAGATGTTTCATCCAATCAGCTGTGAGGCGGTCTGGTAGCTCGGCTGTGATTGGCTGAGGTTGTTCTGGTGTTTCAGGACTGGAAGTCTGGGAAGAGGAAGGCGGAGCGAGACGAGACGGTGGGACCGATGATGTTCAGTCTGATCCAACCCGAGGCCGCAGAGCTGGACGCCAACGAGGTGTACGTTACTAAAGGGCCCTTACTGAAAACCTCTACCATGAGTGTGTGTGTTCATGAGTGTGTGTGTTCATGAGTGTGTTTCTCTGTGTGTGTGTGTGTGTGTGTGTGTGTGTGTGTGTGTGTGTGTGTGTGTGTGTGTGTGTGTGTGTGTGTGTGTGTGCAGTGAACAGAAGTGTGAACTCTACAGTCACTTCACAAAGTCGATGGATGACGGAGTCAAAGAGCTGCTGAACGTCGGACACTCCCACTGGAAACGCTGCACGGACGTATGTATTCATACACACATACACGTATGTATTCATACACACATACACATATATACACATTATATGTGTATATATATATACACATGTGTATATATATACATATATACATATATATATATATATGTATATATATATATATATATATATATACATATATACATATATATATATATATATATATACATATATATACATATATACATATATATACATATATACGTATGTATACATACGTATATATACATATATACATATATACATATGTATACATATATATATACATATATACATATATATACATATATACGTATGTATACATATATATATATACATATATACATATGTATACATATATATATATACATATATACATATATATACATATGTATACATATGTATATATACATTTGTGTTTTAATCTGTGTGTTTATATACACATTGTGTGTACTCAGCTCTCCCTAAAGAGTACCGGAGGATCGGTCGAGGCTTCAGGAACCTTTCAGCTGTTTTCATCAGCAGCAAATATCCAGGTGAGGAGACAAGGAGATGAGGAGGGAAGAGACAAGGAGACAAGGAGGGAGGAGACAAGGAGACAAGGAGACAAGGAGACAAGGAGGAGAGAAGGAGACAAGGAGAGGAGGAGGAGGGAAGGAGACAAGGAGACAAGGAGGGAGGAGACAAGGGAGGGAAGAGACAAGGAGACGAGGAGGGAGGAGACAAGGGGACAAGGAGGCAAGGAGACAAGGGAGAGGAGACAAGGAGGGACGAGACAAGGAGGGACGAGACAAGGGTGGAGGATATATATATATATATATATATATATATATATATATATATATGTATATATATATATATAAATATGTACATATAAATTAAAATACTGTTTCAGGAGAGGAGACTGACAGATATACAGCGGGTAAAATAAGTATTGAACACGTCATCATTTTTCTCAGTAAATATATTTCTAAAGGTGCTATTGACATGAAATGTTCACCAGATGTCGGTAACAACCCAAGTAATCCATACATACAAAGAAAACCAAACAAATAAGTTCAGAAATTAAGTTATGTGTAATCAAATGGAATGACACAGGGAAAACGTATTGAACACGCTTACTGAAATGTATTTAATACTTGGTACAGAAGCCTTTGTTGGTAACGACAGCTTCAAGACGCCTCCTGTATGGAGAAACTAGTGGCATGCATTGCTCAGGTGTGATTTTGGCCCATTCTTCCACACAAACAGTCTTCAGATCTTGAAGGTTCCGTGGGCCTCTTCTATGAACTCTGATCTTTAGTTCTTTCCATAGAGTTTCTATTGGATTCAGGTCAGGTGATTGGCTGGGCCATTCTAGCAGCTTTATTTTCTTTCTCTGAAACCAATGGAGAGTTTCCTTGGCTGTGTGTTTGGGATCATTGTCTTGCTGAAATGTCCACCCTCGTTTCATCTTCATCATCCTGCTAGATGGCAGCAGATTTTATCAAGAATGTCTCGGTACATTTTTCCATTCATCCTTCCTTCAATTATATGAAGTTTGCCGGTGCTGTATGCTGAAAAACAGCCCCACACCATGATGTTCCACCTCCAAACTTCACTGTTGGTCTGGTGTTTTTGGGGTGATGTGCAGTGCCATTTGACCTCCAAACATGGTGTGTATTATGGCCTCCAAAGAGTTCCATGTTGGTCTCATCTGACCAGACTATATTCTCCCAGTATTTCACAGGCTTGTCTAAATGTTGTGCAGCAAACTTTAAACGAGCTTCAACATGCTTTTTCTTCAGCAATGGAGTCTTGCGTGGTGAGCGTGCATACAGGCCACGGCGGTTGATGCATTACTTATTGTTTTCTTTGAAACAATTGTACCTGCTGATTCCAGGTCTTTCTGAAGCTCTCCACTAGTGCTCCTTGGCTCTTGGACAACTCTTCTGATAATTCTTTTCACTCCTCTGTCAGAAATCTTGCGAGGAGCACCTGGTCGTGGCCGGTTTATGGTGAAATGATGTTCTTTCCACTTCCGGATTATGGCCCCAACAGTGCTCACTGGAACATTCAGAAGTTTAGAAATCCTTCTGGAACCAATGCCATCAGTATGTTCTGCAACAATAAGGTTGTGAAGGTCTTGAGAGAGCTCTTTGCTTTTACCCATCATGAGATGTTTCTTGTGTGACACCTTGGTAATGAGACACCTTTTTATAGGCCATCAGTTGGGACTGAACCAGCTGATATTCATTAAGGACTGCTTTCTAATTACTGATAGATTTCAGCTGGTGTCTTGTCTTTCCATGCCTTTTTGCACCTCCCTTTCTTCATGTGTTCAATACTTTTTCCCTGTGTCATTCCATTTTATTACACATAACTTCATTTCTGAACGTATTTGTTTGGTTTTCTTTGTATGTATGGATTACTTGGGTTGTTACCGACATCTGGTGAAAATGTCATGTCAATAGCACCTTTAACCCTAACCCTATACACACACATACATATATATATACATATATATATATATATATATATATACATATATACACATATATATACATATATATATACATATATACACATATATATATATATATATATATATATATATGTGTGTGTATTCATAGGAGAGGAGACTCTGACTGATATATATATATATAAATATAGATGTATATTTATATATATATATGTATTCATAGGAGAGGAGACTCTGACTGATATATATATATATAAATATAGATGTATATTTATATATATATGTGTATTCATAGGAGAGGAGACTCTGACTGACGCTCTGTCGGCTGCTGGACAAACATACGAGGAGATCGCTGAGATCGTCGCTGAGCAGGTAGAACTACTGAAGAACTATAACTATATTATATAATGTACATAATATTTAATAGTATTATACGTAGTTTAAAGTATATTTCTATTGAACGCTCACCTCTGGTGACCTTTGACCTCCATCAGCCTCAGAAGGACCTTCACTTCCTGTTGGAGACCAACAGCGAGTACAAAGGCCTGCTGGGATGTTTCCCAGAAATCATTGCTGTACACAAGGTACTAATACACACAGTAGTACTACTGACACATACTGTAGTACTAATACACACAGTACTACTGACACATACTGTAGTACTAATACACACAGTACTACTGACACATACTGTAGTACTAATACACACAGTACTACTGACACATACTGTAGTACTAATACACACAGTACTACTGACACATACTGTAGTACTAATACACACAGTACTACTGACACATACTGTAGTACACAGTACTACTGACACATACAGTACTACTGACACATACTGTAGTACTAATACACATACTGTAGTACTACTGACATACTGTAGTACTAATACACACAGTACTACTGACACATACTGTAGTACTAATACACACAGTACTACTGACACATACTAGTACCCCCTTCAAATAATGGTCTGTGTGATTGTTATGAATGTGAAGGAACTTTAAACATCGACTCACCTGTGTACTGTCAGAAGGGGGCGGGGCTTCGGGTGAGTTGTGGTGATGTCACTGAGGGGGCGTGGCCTCTCCTGTGTGTTCAGGCTGCAGCGGAGAAGGTGAAGGAAGCCGACCGTCTGGTTTCTGCAGGAAAAATCACCAACAACGACAAGAAGACCATGAACCACCGACTCAGCTGCATGAGCTACTCTCTGCAGGGTAACAGTACACAGAGTACTACACAGAGTACTACACAGAGTACTACACAGTACTACACAGTACTACAACTCTATATGCATAATACACAACATAATATATACAACAAAATACTGCATCATTCAGAAATAAACATCCACTCAGCTGCATGAGCAGTAACAGTACACACAGTGTATCAGTACACACAGTGTATCAGTACACACAGTACACACAGTGTGTAGTAACAGTACACACAGTGTGTATCAGTACACACAGTGTAACAGTACACACAGTATCAGTGTACAGTACACACTGTGTATCAGTACACACAGTGTAACAGTACACACAGTGTATCAGTACACACAGTGTATCAGTACACACAGTGTATCAGTAACAGTACACACAGTGTAACAGTACACACAGTGTGTATCAGTAACACACAGTGTAACAGTACACACAGTGTATCAGTACACACAGTGTATCAGTACACACAGTGTATCAGTACACACAGTGTATCAGTACACACAGTGTAACAGTACACACAGTGTGTATCAGTACACACAGTGTAACAGTACACACAGTGTGTATCAGTACACACAGTGTAACAGTACACACAGTGTATCAGTACACACAGTGTAACAGTCAGTACACACAGTGTGTATCAGTACACACAGTGTATCAGTACACACAGTGTAACAGTACACACAGTGTGTAACAGTACACACAGTGTGTATCAGTACACACAGTGTGTACACACAACAGTACACACAGTGTAACAGTACACACAGTGTAACAGTACACACAGTGTAACAGTACACACAGTGTGTATCAGTACACACAGTGTAACATCACACAGTGTGTATCAGTACACACAGTGTAACAGTACACACAGTGTGTATCAGTACACACAGTGTAACAGTACACACAGTGTGTATCAGTGTGTAACAGTACACACAGTGTGTATAACAGTACACACAGTGTGTACACAGTACACACAGTGTGTATCAGTGTGTATCAGTACACACAGTGTGTATCAGTGTGTATCAGTACACACAGTGTGTATCAGTGTGTATCAGTACACACAGTGTGTATCAGTACACACAGTGTGTAGTGTCAGTACACACAGTGTGTATCAGTAACAGTACACACACACAGTGTGTAACAGTACACAGTGTGTATCAGTGTGTAACAGTACACACAGTGTGTAACAGTACACACAGTGTGTATCAGTACACACAGTGTGTACTTGTGTACCGACTCTCTGCTCTCCTTCCAGCTGAGATGAATCATTTCCATAGCAACCGTATCTATGACTACAACAGAGTGATGCAGCTCTACCTGGAGCAACAGGTGACCTTCTACCAGCAGGTGGGGGGGCGAGGAAAGGGGGGGGACGAAGACGAACAGCGGTGTGACATCATCTCTTCTCTGCTCTCTGATTGGTCAGATCGCTGATAAACTGAGAGGCGCTCTGAAGCAGTTTACTACTCTGTGAGGATGACATCACTCTGAAGTCACTGCACGATGACATCACTGTGACATCACCGCCCGATGACATCACTTCACTTTTAACAAGATAGAAAAGTCTGTTACATCATTTTATTTAAAAACATTTTGTTTGTTTGATTCTTTCTCGTTTTAAAAATATTAATATTTTAATGTATTTTTCACATTAAACTCATCTTTGTACTACTGTACTGTGGTACTTTATTACATACTTCTAGAAGTAGAATATCTGCTTCACTATACGTTATATTATCCCTTCATCATAGAATATGAATTACATTAATATAATACACTACATATATTTAAACTAAAAAATAAAAGTATGATTGTTTTTAACAAATCAAAAATAAAGAAGTTTTAAATATCAAATTTTAAATACATGTAGGCTACGTTACATATTTTATATATTTTATTTATATATTTTATATTTATATATGGGGCATTTAAAGCACAATAAAATAAAAATAAAGTAATTATGTCATAAAATAATATAAACAAATTACAAGCACACAACAAAAAACAAAAAACTAATAATAAAAATATTAATAATAAAATGAGCTGCAGCGGCACCTTTCTCTCTTTACTGACATCACGATCAATAACGGCACAAACACAAAGTAATAATCTACCAATAATAATACATAATATAACACCATTCAAATCTTTATTTAACTTCAACATCGAGGACAAGAAACAAACAGCTAAACACATCAAACGTGAAAACAAGTGCAGACCGAGGTGAAACATATCAGAGTCTTCATAATCAATAATCAATAATCAATAATTAAGACTTAAAAAGAACAAACGCTTAAAAAGATCACATGACAGCTGACTGTGGATCAGCTGACAGGAGGTCTCACTCTGACGAGAGGATTTCCTGCTGAGTCAGCGTGTGACCGTGACCTGACCTGACCTCTGGCCTTGTGACCTGACCTGACCTCTGACCTTGTGACCTCTGACCCCGTGACCTCTGACCCCGTGACCTCTGACCTTGTGACCTCTGACCCCGTGACAGGAAGTAAAGAAGCTGCAGGAAAACTGAGCTTAAACCTCACTTGCTGCCCCCCCACACACATTTATTTCAACGTTATCTCGGACGGACTTGATCAGAACCATCATGGACGTTTTCTGAGATATTCAGTATTGATTCTTTCTATTGATTCTTATACAGTCTTACTTTATGTTCTACAAGGTTTCTGTTTCATTTCCCAGAGAAGAACAACATCATTTGTACATTTGTGAATGTTTCGGTTTGATCGGAGGATTCTGTCTGCGTTCTGCTGCCACCTGGTGGCCGCCGGCGTCACTACAGCGACAACATTTAGGTTCAATGAAACAGATTCTTTATGAATGAACGCTGAGGATGGCAGGTTCAACTAATTAATATTTGTATAGAAATAAATATTTCATTATTGCTCTATTTGTCTTGTCAGACGTTAGCTTGGTGACTTTATCGTTAGCTTCCTGTTAGCATCAGTAAAATGATGGTTGTACCACATTCTGAGGTTAAAGGTTCTAGAAGAACAAGAGAACGTCAGTTTCTTTCTTCGGCAGCGAGGAGGACGGCGGCGGCGCTCTCCTTTGCTTCCTGCAGCAACGCCGCCGCTCTCTTCTGAGTCTGCAGCACAAAAAACAGAATGATTCAAGATTAATAAACTTTATTTAAACAAACGCCACTTAAAGAAACGTGGATGAACTCACGGCCGTCTTGAAGTCGTCGTCGGTGATTTCTTTGAGGTTGATGGAGACGTTGAAGTAGGCTCCGAAAACAGCCGCCTCCAAAGCTTTAGCTGCCACCTGCAACAAAAACCTTCAAATTAAAGGTTTATCTATAGTTTTATTTTGAAACAGCCGCCTCCAAAGCTTCATCTGCCACCTTAATAATATATTATTTATATTATATTTCTTTCATACACATTTTAAATTGATTTCTGATCAGATGTTTTTGTCACCTGAGCGTCCGACTTGCAGGCGATGTTTCCGTAGACGACCATTTCTTTAAGAGGCGACCAGAGGAGGCTGATCCTGTCAGCCAGAGCCAAGGGCACGGACACCGCCCGCTGCAGCCCCGCCTGCATCTCAGCCTGCCTCCTGATGAGAGACCACATATTACAGACCATAGATCACATATTACAGACCATAGATCACAGATTACAGACCATAGATCACAGATTACAGACCATAGATCACATATTACAGACCATAGATCACAGATTACAGACCATAGATCACATATTACAGACCATAGATCACATATTACAGACCATAGATCACAGATTACAGACCATAGATCACATATTACAGACCATAGATCACATATTACAGACCATCACAGATTACAGACAGATTACAGACCATAGATCACATATTACAGACCATAGATCACATATTACAGACCATAGATCACATATTACAGACCATAGATCATAGATTACAGATCATAGATTATAGTGTGTTTAAATATCAGATGTAAATTATCTACAAACATGATTAAACTATGAATGTATGACACGACACATACAGTGAATGTTTATATACTTATGATGGATAATATACAGAAACATTCATCTTTGTATTGATTATAAATGTTTTACATAATATAAAATAAAATCACCTTTTAATCTGCTCTGCGTTGTTCTTTGGCATCTTCAGCGCCGCCTAAAACGGAACCAGACAAATGATAACGGTTTATTAATAATGAATTCACTGGATTATGAATCAATGTGTGTTTAAATTCTACCAAGTTATGAGGAAGAGGAGGGACGTTTGAGAGGTTTTAAGAGGTTCTTAAGGTTCTGGAGGTTTTTAGAGGGTTTAGAGGTTCTAGAGGGTTTAGAGGTTCTAGAGGTTTCAGATGTTCTATAGGTTCTAGAGTTTTTAGATGTTCTATAGGTTCTAGAGGTTTCAGATGTTCTAGAAGTTCTCGAAGTTTCAGATGTTCCAGAGGTTTTAGAGGTTCCAGACGTTCTAGAGGTTTTTAGAGGTTTTAGTTGTTTTAGATGTTCTAGAGGTTCTTAGAGGTTTTTAGAGGTTCTTGTCTAGACCATGTAGCTGTTGAAGGCGGTGGAGTCGGCGTCCACCATCAGCAGCAGCTCGTTCGTGGCCTCATGGAACGGAGGAATCAGCCTCCTCATCACGCCGTCCACCTTCTCAAACTGTCTCTTCCCGTAGGTCATCTGACCCACCATGGCGCCCAACGCCGCGCCCTGCAGACCACCATGGAGACGTTTGTTATTGTAGGTATGATACTTTATATATATTATACATATAATAATGAAGTGTTCTGGTACCAGAGCAGCGATCGCAGCAGACACTGATCCTCCACCGGGAGCCGCCGTCCGAGAACCGACACTCTGAACAAACTGCTTCAGAGACAGAGACACCAGCCGGCTGTCCTCCTGTGACCTCACCATGTACCTGCACAGGTAACCACACCCACCTTCACCGTCAGTACATGTGATTATATATGATACAAGTATTTATGCTGTGGAGAGAGACTCACTCTATGATCCTCTCCTTTGGGCTGAACGGACCGAGGGAGTCCAGGCCCAGTTTACTGATCACCTGACGACACAAAGACACGTCACCTCTTCTTCATCTAAGATCATCTAGAAAAATATATATATATATATATATATATATATATATATATATATATTTTAAAGCCTCGTCTCTCACCAGCCGGACTTTGTGCTCCTCTTCAACGATGAAGAGTCCGTCTCTCAGGATGTAGAAGTCTGCAGAGTCCAGGACGGCCTTCAGAGGGATCAGACCCACGATCTGAGAGCCCACCACCGGCAGCTTCAGGTCCTGAACGCCACATCCATCAATAATCAGATTCAGTTATCAATATCTAACAATAGGACTAGTATGTAACAGTCTGTGACCTCTGACCTCAGCCACCCTGCAGACCTCCTGGTGCACCGTATGGAGGGGGGTCAGCTCGTAGTCCAGGATGTTGGTGGACACCTGGGCGATGTTGGCCTCGTCCAGGTACCAGCCCATCCCCTGGACCTTCTGCAGCAGCCCGGGCTGGTCAGGAGACAGGGAGAGGTCAGTGCAAGTCTGGGAGGGTCCCTAAAGGTCAGGGAGGTCCACTTAAGGTCAAGGAGGGTCCTTAAATGTAAGTGAGGGCCCCAAAAGGTCAGGGAAAGGTCACTTAAGATCAGTGAGGGCCCCAAAAGGTCAGGGAGAGGTCACTACAGGTCGGGGAGGGTCCCTAAAGGTCAGGGGGGGCCTTAAGGTCAGGGAGAGGCCACTTAAGATCAGAGACGGCCCCTAAAGGTCAGGGAGGTCCACTTAAGGTCAAGGAGGGTCCTTAAATGTATCTGAGGGCCCCAAAAGGTCAGGCAGAGGTAACTAAAGGTCAGGGAGAGGCTCAAATGTCTGGGAGAGGCAACTTAAGATCAGGGAGGGCCCCAAAAAGCTCAGCGAGGTCCTCTTAAGGTCAGGTAGAGGGGACTTTAGGAGGGATTATTAACCGTACTCATATCATCTACTGGTCTTATGGTCGGATTTATATATTTTCTTATAAATGAGACTTACTGTATTTTATGGTTGATAATGTGAAGAAATAACGTTTTAAAACATACTGAGGTGGAGTTACATTACATTACATTACATTACATTACAGTCATGTAGCAGACGCTTTTATCCAAAGCGACTTACAGGAAGTGTATTCAACATAGGTATTCAAGAGAACTACTAGTCACCAGAAGTCATCAGTGCATCTCCTTTCTTAAACAAGCATCTTAAAGCAGAAACCAGAGCAAAAGTATAGTGCAGAGGCAGATTACTACGAAAACAATAATTGCAACAGACTAATACGAATATAATAAGTGCTACAAACTACTACGAATAGGATAAGTGCAGTAAACAAATACAAATTCAATAAGTGCAGCGAACTGATACGAATACAGTAAGTGCAGCAACTAATACGAGTGCCATAAGTGCTACGAGGAAGGCTCAGGGTAGTACTTCTTGAAGAGTTAAAACAGAGGATAGACATGGAGAGCTCAAACTCCCAGCATGCACCTGGTCTTTCCCGCGGCCCTGCTCCCTGATGTCCAGAGCGATGCGGTGAGCCTGTTCTTTGGTGCTGATCAGGTTTACGTTGAAGGCGATGAGGAACTTGCGAGCGCCGGTTACCGTGGCGCCCCACGACGGCACAAACTCAGCAGGGCCGAAGTCAGGGGACCAATCAGAGAGCTTCAACTGGACAGAGGGACAAAATAAAACATCTGTTCTTAAACTGACAGAAAAGATATTAAAGTCAGGACTTTTATTCTGAAACATCAACACAGGAAAACCTTGTGGTTTCACTCAGACCGTTTTACGTACTCCTACAGCAGTCACTGGTCTCCTACATTTCCCACAATGCCTTGGCTTATTAATATGTTAAGGAAAAGACAGAGAGTGAACTTCACAATAAAAGAGTCAGTTCATGTCTCACCTTGTCAGGTAGAGCTTCGTACTCTCCGGATCGGACGGACGGAAGACTTCTTCTGGTTTCTTTTCGTGCTGCTTCTCCATAAAGATACACTGTGATGACATGAAGGGAGTATTAGCCACAATGCTAACATAGCGCTATGGATTATTAATCATTTATTAATCAGTTATTAATCAGTCATTCTTCAGTCATTCGTCAGTCGTTACTCAGTTGTTACTCAGTTGTTACTCAGTTGTTACTCAGTTATTAATCAGTATTAGCGTGGCGTTTCACCGGGGACGTGCAGCATCTCTGCCAGTTTCTGTCCGAAGATGTCGGCGCAGTGAACGCAGTCGTCCATGGAGACGTTCTGGACGGGGATGAAGGGACAGACGTCCAGCGCTCCGGTCCGAGGATGCTCACCTGAACAGGTAACACACATGTGGTTTATTACTTCCTGTTGTCATGAGGAAGTACCTGCTCACCTGAACAGGTAACACTCCTGTGGTTTAATACTTCCTGAGTTACCTGAACAGGTAACTCTCAGGTGGTGTATTACTTCCTGTTGAGAGGAGGAAGTAGCGGCTCACCTGAGTGCTTGCTCATGTCGATGAGGCTGAAGGCCCGCCGGGCGGCGTTCAGCGCTCCCTCCACCACGGCCTCAGGTGAGCCCACGAAGGTGTAGACGGTCCGGTTGGTGGAGGCTCCGGGGTCGACGTCCAGCAGGCTGCAGCCCGCCGTGCCGGAGATGGCTGCTGAGATGGCATCGATCACCTGAGACCATAATCAATAACCAATAACCAATAACCCTATAACCTAAATAACCTAAATACTAGATAAATAGTATTTTTCTAGTATTTATGCATTATTTCTTTCTAGTATTTATATGAGTATCTATATTCAGACAGTTCATAGTTCTACTTTGTCCATTAAACAGTAAATACTTTGACTCAGTAAACAGAAACATGCAGATAATCATTAATAACTTTAAACAAAATTTAAATATAAAAACACAAACCTGTTTGTCTCGACCTTCAGAGAAGTTTGGAACGCACTCCACCAGCTGAGCCATGATGTCTGCAGACTGAACCAAGATACTTCAGCCTCTCAGGGTTCAGGTCTAACTTTGACCCCCTAAACCCACAAACTCCTCCCCCCTCACAGAGTCCAGAGAGATGAATGATTAGCTAAAGGTCTGAATGTGGCTCAGCTGACAAACACAGTCTCTACTGATTAACACAACAGGAACACTGAGCAGCAGAGAACAACAGAGTACACAAGAGTACAACAGAGTACTACCGAGTACACAAGAGAACAGCAGAGTACTACCGAGTACACAAGAGAACAGCAGAGTACAACAGAGTACACAAGAGTACTACCGAGTACACAAGAGAACAGCAGAGTACACAAGAGTACTACCGAGTACACAAGAGAACAGCAGAGTACACAAGAGTACAACAGAGTACAACAGAGTACTGCAGAGAACAACAGAGTACAACAGAGTACACAAGAGTACAACAGAGTACTGCAGAGAACAGCAGAGTACAACAGAGTACACAAGAGTACAACAGAGTACTGCAGAGAACAACAGAGTACAACAGAGTACACAAGAGTACAACAGAGTACTGCAGAGAACAGCAGAGTACAACAGAGTACACAAGAGTACAACAGAGTACTGCAGAGAACAACAGAGTACAACAGAGTACACAAGAGTACTACAGACCATTCTTTTTGGAGACCAGAGGTCAAAGGTCAGGGTCTGACAGATAAACTCCTCTCAGAGTGAGTTCATTATTTTAAAGGACAGACAGAGAGACAGAGAGACAGAGAGACAGACAGACAGAGAGACAGACAGACAGACAGACAGAGAGACAGACAGACAGACAGACAGACAGACAGAGAGACAGAGAGACAGACAGACAGACAGACAGACAGACAGACAGACAGACAGACAGACAGAGAGACAGACAGACAGACATCAGAGACAGACAGACAGAGAGACAGACAGACAGACAGACAGACAGACAGACAGACAGACAGACAGACAGACAGACAGACAGACAGAGAGACAGAGAGACAGACAGGCAGACAGACAGACAGACAGACAGACAGACAGACAGACAGACAGACAGACAGACAGACAGACAGACAGACAGACAGACAGACAGAGAGACAGGCAGACAGGTTTATTAAAGGAGACACATCAGGTTCATAGTAATATTTTAATGTTGACAAAACTCTGAATGAACCTGAACTCACCACGTCTGAAACGCTCCATTTCAACCCTCCTCAGGTTGCTAGGCAACAGCTGGAGTCCTTCTTTACTTCCTGTCAGCTGACCTCATTCACAGTCACTGAAAGTGGAGACAAACTGGACACATTCAGACATTTATGTGGTATATTTATCTAGCATTTATTTAGTAGGTATCTTGTATTTATGTTTTATATATGTAGTATTTTCTTGTATTTATGTTTTATATATGTAGTATTTTTCTAGTATTTGTTTAGTATTTAGTTGACGTTTCCTCTCTTCCTGGATGTGAAAACACAGTTTTGTCCTAAACGTTCCTCCTGGTTGTTTGTTGGGGTTAAATATTCTTTAAGAGTCACATAGTGACGTTAAAGGGTTAATCAGTGATCAGCTGATCTCTGACAGCTGATTGGTTCAGAGGAGGAAACAACCAGACCTCCTCTTTGTTGACTCATGAGGGCTGAGATCAGAAATACTTTCATTATCTTTATTAAATGTTTTATTCTATTTATTTAATGTTTCATTCTCATCTCTTTATTTAATGTTGTTTTAATATCTTTATTTAATGTTCATGAGGAGAAGGAGGAAACAAATGTTTTCTCTTTATTTAATGTTTTATTATCTTCATTTAATGTTTTATTCTCTTTATTTAATGTTTTAATATCTTTATTTAATGTCTCTTAATGTCTATTATCTTTATTTAATGTTTTATTCTCTTTATTTAATGTTTTGTCTCTTTATTTAATGTCTATTTATTTAATGTTTTATTATCTTTATTTAATGTTTTTCTCTTTATTTAATGTTTTATTCTCTTTACCTTTCTGTCTCTCTAATGTTATATTCTCTTCTTTACCTGTCTGTCTCTCTACCTGTCTGTTTTCTCTTACCTGTCTGTCTCTCTCTTAATTTAATGTTTTAATATCTGTCTCTACCTGTCTGTCTCTCTACCTGTCTCTCTCTGTCTCTCTACCTGTCTGTCTCTCTACCTGTCTCTCTCTCTCTACCTGTCTGTCTCTCTACCTGTCTCTCTTTACCTGTCTGTCTCTCTACCTGTCTCTCTGTCTACCTGTACCTGTCTCTCTACCCGTCTGTCTCTCTCTCTCTCTACCTGTCTGTCTCTCTACCTGTCTCTCTACCTGTCTCTCTCTTTACCTGTCTCTCTCTTTACCTGTCTCTCTCTCTACCTGTCTCTCTCTCTCTACCTGTCTCTCTCTTTACCTGTCTCTCTCTCTACCTGTCTGTCTCTCTACCTGTCTGTCTCTCTTTACCTGTCTCTCTCTTTACCTGTCTCTCTCTACCCATCTCTCTCTCTACCTGTCTGTCTCTCTACCTGTCTGTCTCTTTAATGTCTCTTCTCTACCCTCTCTCTCATTAAATGTTATATTCTCTTTATTTAATGTTTCTTTATTTAATGTTTCATTCTCTTTATTTAATGTTTCATTCTCTTTATTTAATGTTTCATTCTCTTTATTTAATGTTTCATTCTCTTTATTTAATGTTTTAATATCTTTATTTAATGTTTTAATATCTTTATTTAATGTTATATTTTCTTTATTTAATGTTTTATTCTCTTTATTTAATGTTTCATTCTCTTTATTTAATGTTTTATTATCTTCATTTAATGTTTTATTCTCTTTGTTTAATGTTTTAATATCTTTATTTAATGTTTTATTCTATTTATTTAATGTTTCATTATCTTTATTTAATGTTTTAATATCTTTATTTAATGTTTTAATATCTTTATTTAATGTTTCATTCTCTTCATTTAATGTTTTAATATCTTTATTTAATGTTATATTCTCTTTATTTAATGTTTTATTATCTTTATTTAATGTTTCATTCTCTTTATTTAATGTTTTATTCTCTTTATTTAATGTTTTATTCTCTTTATTTAATGTTTTAATTCTCTTTATTTAATGTTTTATTCTATTTATTTAATGTTTCATTATCTTTATTTAATGTTTTATTCTATTTATTTAATGTTTCATTATCTTTGTTAAATGTTTTATTCTCTTTATTTAATGTTTTAATATCTTTATTTAATGTTTTATTATCTTTATTTAATGTTTTAATATCTTTATTTAATGTTTTAATATCTTTATTTAATGTTATATTTCTTTATTTAATGTTTTATTCTCTTTTTTATGTTTCTCTTTATTTAATGTTTTAATATCTTTATTTAATGTTTTAATATCTTTATTTAATGTTTTATTATCTTTATTTAATGTTTGGTGTTTGTCACAGTAGCGGTGCAGTGACGTCACGTCATGATGTTTTCACGGATGTTTCACTGGACGGCTCATCCTCCTGTATACCGGTGTGCCGGATTGCCGGTGTTTTTCACGGTACCGGTACCGTGGACCTCGGCTCAACCTCCTATAGCTAGCACCTGTCTCTCTCTCTACCCGTCTCTCTCTCTACCTGTCTGTCTCTCTACCTGTCTCTCTCTTTACCCGTCTCTCTCTCTACCCGTCTCTCTCATTAAATGTTATATTCTCTTTATTTAATGTTTCATTCTCTTTATTTAATGTTTATTCTCTTTATTTAATGTTTTAATATCTTTATTTAATGTTTTAATATCTTTATTTAATGTTATATTTTCTTTATTTAATGTTTTATTCTCTTTATTTAATGTTTCATTCTCTTTATTTAATGTTTTATTATCTTCATTTAATGTTTTATTCTCTTTGTTTAATGTTTTAATATCTTTATTTAATGTTTTATTCTCTTTATTTAATGTTTCATTCTCTTTATTTAATGTTTTATTATCTTCATTTAATGTTTTATTCTCTTCATTTAATGTTTTAATATCTTTATTTAATGTTTTAATATCTTTATTTAATGTTTTAATATCTTTATTTAATGTTTCATTATCTTTATTTAATGTTTTAATATCTTTATTTAATGTTTCATTATCTTTATTTAATGTTTTATTCTCTTTATTTAATGTTTCATTCTCTTTATTTAATGTTTTAATATCTTTATTTAATGTTTTAATATCTTTATTTAATGTTTTATTATCTTTATTTAATGTTTCGCGTTTGTCACAGTCGCGGTGCAGTGACGTCACGTCATGATGTTTTCACGGATGTTTATCTGGACGGCTCATCCTCCTGTATACCGGTGTGCCGGATTACCGGTGTTTTTCACGGTACCGGTACCGGTGGACCGCCGGCTCAACCTCCTATAGCTAGCACCTGTCTCTCTCTCTACCCATCTCTCTCTCTACCCGTCTCTCTCATTAAATGTTATATTCTCTTTATTTAATGTTTCATTCTCTTTATTTAATGTTTCATTCTCTTTATTTAATGTTATATTTTCTTTATTTAATGTTTTATTCTCTTTATTTAATGTTTCATTCTCTTTATTTAATGTTTTAATATCTTTATTTAATGTTTTAATATCTTTATTTAATGTTATATTTTCTTTATTTAATGTTTTATTCTCTTTATTTAATGTTTCATTCTCTTTATTTAATGTTTTATTATCTTCATTTAATGTTTTATTCTCTTTGTTTAATGTTTTAATATCTTTATTTAATGTTTTATTCTCTTTATTTAATGTTTCATTCTCTTTATTTAATGTTTTATTATCTTCATTTAATGTTTTATTCTCTTCATTTAATGTTTTAATATCTTTATTTAATGTTTTATTCTATTTATTTAATGTTTTATTATCTTTGTTAAATGTTTTATTCTCTTTATTTAATGTTTCATTCTCTTTATTTAATGTTTCATTATCTGTATTTAATGTTTCATTCTCTTTATTTAATGTTTTATTCTATTTATTTAATGTTTCATTATCTTTATTTAATGTTTTATTATCTTTATTTAATGTTTCATTCTCTTTATTTAATGTTTTATTCTATTTATTTAATGTTTCATTATCTTTGTTAAATGTTATATTCTCTTTATTTAATGTTTCAATATCTTTATTTAATGTTTTAATATCTTTATTTAATGTTTCATTCTCTTTATTTAATGTTTCATTCTCTTTATTTAATGTTTTATTCTATTTATTTAATGTTTTAATATCTTTATTTAATGTTTCATTATCTTTATTTAATGTTTTAATATCTTTATTTAATGTTTCATTATCTTTATTTAATGTTTTATTATCTTTATTTAATGTTTCATTCTCTTTATTTAATGTTTTATTCTATTTATTTAATGTTTCATTATCTTTGTTAAATGTTATATTCTCTTTATTTAATGTTTCATTCTCTTTATTTAATGTTTAAATATCTTTATTTAATGTTTTAATATCTTTATTTAATGTTTCATTCTCTTTATTTAATGTTTCATTCTCTTTATTTAATGTTTTATTCTCTTTATTTAATGTTTTAATATCTTTATTTAATGTTTCATTCTCTTTATTTAATGTTTCATTATCTTTATTTAATGTTTTATTCTATTTATTTAATGTTTTAATATCTTTATTTAATGTTTCATTATCTTTATTTAATGTTTTAATATCTTTATTTAATGTTTCATTATCTTTATTTAATGTTTTATTATCTTTATTTAATGTTTTATTCTCTTTATTTAATGTTTTAATATCTTTATTTAATGTTTTAATATCTTTATTTAATGTTTTATTATCTTTATTTAATGTTTCGTGTTTGTCACAGTCGCGGTGCAGTGACGTCACGTCATGATGTTTTCACGGATGTTAATCTGGACGGCTCATCCTCCTGTATACCGGTGTGCCGGATTACCGGTGTTTTTCACGGTACCGGTACCGGTGGACCGGCCGGCTCAACCTCCTATAGCTAGCACCTGTCTCTCTCTCTACCCTGTCTCTCTCTCTCTACCCGTCTCTCTCATTAAATGTTATATTCTCTTTATTTAATGTTTCATTCTCTTTATTTAATGTTTCATTCTCTTTATTTAATGTTATATTTTCTTTATTTAATGTTTTATTCTCTTTATTTAATGTTTATTCTCTTTATTTAATGTTTTAATATCTTTATTTAATGTTTCATTCTCTTTATTTAATGTTTTATTATCTTCATTTAATGTTTTATTCTCTTCATTTAATGTTTTAATATCTTTATTTAATGTTTTATTCTATTTATTTAATGTTTCATTATCTTTGTTAAATGTTTTATTCTCTTTATTTAATGTTTTATTCTCTTTATTTAATGTTTTATTATCTTTATTTAATGTTTTATTCTCTTTATTTAATGTTTTATTCTATTTATTTAATGTTTCATTATCTTTATTTAATGTTTTATTATCTTTATTTAATGTTTTAATATCTTTATTTAATGTTTTATTCTATTTATTTAATGTTTCATTATCTTTATTAAATGTTTTAATATCTTTATTTAATGTTTTAATATCTTTATTTAATGTTTCAATTCTTTCATTTAATGTTTTAATATCTTTATTTAATGTTTATTCTCTTTATTTAATGTTTTATTCTCTTTATTTAATGTTTCATTCTCTTTATTTAATGTTTTATTATCTTCATTTAATGTTTTATTCTCTTTGTTTAATGTTTTAATATCTTTATTTAATGTTTTATTCTATTTATTTAATGTTTCATTATCTTTTTTAATGTTTTATTCTCTTTATTTAATGTTTCATTCTCTTATTTAATGTTTTATTCTCTTTATTTAATGTTTTAATATCTTTATTTAATGTTTTATTCTCTTTATTTAATGTTTTAATATCTTATTTAATGTTTTAATATCTTTATTTAATGTTATATTTTCTTTATTTAATGTTTTATTCTCTTTATTTAATGTTTTATTATCTTTATTTAATGTTTTAATATCTTTATTTAATGTTTTAATATCTTTATTTAATGTTTTATTATCTTTATTTAATGTTTGGTGTTTGTCACAGTCGCGGTGCAGTGACGTCACGTCATGATGTTTTCACGGATGTTTATCTGGACGGCTCATCCTCCTGTATACCGGTGTGCCGGATTACCGGTGTTTTTCACGGTACCGGTACCGGTGGACCGGCCGGCTCAACCTCCTATAGCTAGCATAGCTAGAGGAGGTTGAGCCGTCTGGGAGCTAGAGGAGGCGTCCCGGTAGAATCCCGGTGACCGGGAAATAGGTTCCGGCGATCACCGCGCATTGCATGCCGGGTAGATTTTTTTTTTTTTAAAATTAAATTTATTTATTTATTTATTTTTAAATTCAATAACTTTATTGAGACATTTGTTCATACATATAAAACACAATATATTTATATATATATATTTATGTATATATTTACATTTTCAAGTTCTTATTTTTAAGATCTTAAGTTGATGCCACGAAGGCTGAAACAAAATACAAAAGTATTTCTAAATAAATTAATTAATTAAAAAAATAAAAAATAATAATAATAATAATCTACCCGGCATGCAATGCGCGGTGATCGCCGGAACCTATTTCCCGGTCACCGGGATTCTACCGGGACGCCTCCTCTAGCTCCCAGACGGCTCAACCTCCTCTAGCTATGCTAGCTATAGGAGGTTGAGCCGGCCGGTCCACCGGTACCGGTACCGTGAAAAACACCGGTAATCCGGCACACCGGTATACAGGAGGATGAGCCGTCCAGATAAACATCCGTGAAAACATCATGACGTTACGTCACTGCACCGCGACTGTGACAAACACGAAACATTAAATAAAGATAATAAAACATTAAATAAAGATAATGAAAAATGAAATAAAGAGAATAAAACATTAAATAAAGAGAATAAAACATTAAATTAAGAGAATATAACATTTAACAAAGATAATGAAACATTAAATAAATAGAATAAAACATTAAATAAAGATATTAAAACATTTAACAAAGATAATGAAACATTAAATAAAGAGAATAAAACATTAAATAAAGAGAATAAAACATTAAATAAAGATATTAAAACATTAAATAAAGAGAATAAAACATTAAATGAAGATAATAAAACATTAAATAAAGAGAATGAAACATTAAATAAAGAGAATATAACATTTAATAAAGATAATGAAACATTAAATAAATAGAATAAAACATTAAATAAAGATAATAGATGATGTTTCAGCCTTCGTGGCATCAACTTAAGATCTTAAAAATAAGAACTTGAAAATGTAAATATATACATATATATATATATATAAATATATTGTGTTTTATATGTATGAACAAATGTCTCAGTGTTTTCTCACAGTATATATATATATATATATATATATATATATCATCATATCATCATAAGCAGTTTTATGAACATGTTTTGATATTTTTCTAGTCAAATAATCAACAATTAAACTTTACAGAAGCTGCAGATTAAAAAGTTGGAGGAAAAAGTAAAACTTTACTGGCACAGAAGCTTTTAAACAGCTGAACAAAGAGTGAAAAGGAACACGTCATAAACTTTATTGACACAGAAGCTTGTTTACAGCTGAATGTAGCTCAACGTTTGTCAGCGAAAGAACTGAAAGTGAAAAAAGAAGATAAACTTTATGACGTTGATGAAGAACTTTGAGCTCCTGATTGTTTGATGATGTCATCATGTGATTATGATGTAATAAGATGAACCCAAACATAAAACCAAACACGTTCTCTCAGACTGGCAGCCTTCAACCAACATGGTTCTACTCCAACTCCAGAAAGTACTACTCCAACTACAGAAGGTACTACTCCATCTCCAGGAGGTAATACTCCAACTCCAGAAGGTACTACTCCAACTCCAGAGGTACTACTCCAACTAGAGAAGGTACTACTCCAACTCCAGAAGGTACTACTCCAACTAGAGAAGGTAATATTCCATCTCCAGGAGGTAATACTCCAACTCCAGAAGGTTCTACTCCAACGAGAGAAGGTAATATTCCATCTCCAGGAGGTAATACTCCAACTCCAGAAGGTACTACTCCAACTCCAGAAGGTACTACTCCAACTAGAGAAGGTACTACTCCATCTCCAGGAGGTAATACTCCAACTTCAGAAGGTACTACTCCAACTAGAGAAGGTACTACTCCATCTCCAGGAGGTAATACTCCAACTCCAGAAGGTTCTACTCCAACTCCAGAAGGTTCTACTCCAACAGAAGGTTCTACTCCAACTCCACAGAAGGTACTACTCCAACTCCAGAAGGTACTACTCCAACTCCAGAAGGTACTACTCCAACTCCAGAAGGTACTACTCCAACTCCAGAAGGTAATATTCCATCTCCAGGAGGTAATACTCCAACTCCAGAAGGTTCTACTCCAACTCCAGAAGGTTCTACTCCAACTACAGAAGGTACTACTCCATCTCCAGAAGGTTCTACTCCAACTACAGAAGGTACTACTCCATCTCCAGGAGGTAATACTCCAACTCCAGAGGTACTACTCCAACTAGAGAAGGTACTACTCCAACTCCAGAAGGTACTACTCCAACTAGAGAAGGTAATATTCCATCTCCAGGAGGTAATACTCCAACTCCAGAAGGTTCTACTCCAACTAGAGAAGGTAATATTCCATCTCCAGGAGGTAATACTCCAACTCCAGAAGGCACTACTCCAACTCCAGAAGGTACTACTCCAACTAGAGAAGGTACTACTCCATCTCCAGGAGGTAATACTCCAACTTCAGAAGGTACTACTCCAACTAGAGAAGGTACTACTCCATCTCCAGGAGGTAATACTCCAACTCCAGAAGGTTCTACTCCAACTCCAGAAGGTTCTACTCCAACTCCAGGAAGTACTACTCCAACTACAGAAGGTACTACTCCAACTACAGAAGGTTCTACTCCAACTCCAGAAGGTTCTACTCCAACTCCAGGAAGTACTACTCCAACTACAGAAGGTACTACTCCAACTACAGAAGGTTCTACTCCAACTACAGAAGGTACTACTCCAACTACAGAAGGTACTACTCCAACTCCAGAAGGTACTACTCCAACTCCAGAAGGTACTACTCCAACTCCAGAAGGTAATATTCCATCTCCAGGAGGTAATACTCCAACTCCAGAAGGTTCTACTCCAACTCCAGAAGGTTCTACTCCAACTCCAGTAAGTACTACTACAACTACAGAAGGTTCTACTCCAACTACAGAAGGTACTACTCCAACTCCAGGAGGTAATACTCCAACTCCAGGAGGTAATACTCCAACTCCAGAAGGTACTACTCCAACTACAGAAGGTACTACTCCAACTATAGAAGGTACTACTCCAACTCCAGGAGGTACTACTCCATCTCCAGGAGGTAATACTCCAACTCCAGGAGGTACTACTCCAACTACAGAAGGTACTACTCCAACTCCAGAAGGTACTACTCCAACTACAGAAGGTACTACTCCATCTCCAGGAGGTAATACTCCAACTCCAGAAGGTACTACTCCAACCACAGAAGGTACGACTCCATCTTAAGGAGGTAATACTCCAACTCCAGGAGGTAATACTCCAACTACAGAAGGTTCTACTCCAACGACAGCAAGTACAACTCCAACTACAGAAGGTACTACTCCAACTACAGAAGGTAATACTCCAACTCCAGAAGGTACAACTCCAACTACAGAAGGTTCTACTCCAACTACAGAAGGTTCTACTCCAACTACAGAAGGTACTACTCCAACTACAGACGGTACTACTCTAACTACATAAGGTTCTACTACTATTACTCATACTACCTCTACCTCCTCCGCCCCCCCCCCTTCCATTACTCCTGTGGTTTGCAGTACCGGGGGGTTCTCTGAATGGACTCTGTATCCGTCCTGATGAATGGACCGGAGAGACTTGTTCAGTAGGAGAGCTTTGTTTAGAAACAACAACACAAGAAGGAACTTAGAACTTAAATGAGTCAAAGCTGTTTTTGTTTGTTCCCACATTCAGTACTTCAGGAGACCCAGTGGTTCTCTTTTCAGGAATTGAGCAAATCCAAATGCTTTATGAGCTTTGCTCCAAGATCTTTATGATTGAATATGTTTTACTGTAAATATTGATAACTGATAACTAATCATTAAGACTGATAGATTGTGGTTGATCAGTGTTCACAGCTATGTGCTTGATCTCTAATGTTCTAAACTCTGAATAATAACATGTAACCACTAGAGGACGTCCAAACTCCAGACATAGAACCATGTTGGTTCTACAGTCTGTTTGGTTCTACAGTCCGGTTCATTCCTGTTCTACAGTCTCACTTGTTTTAGATTAAACGTTGATCTCAAACTTTGAGGACTAAAACTAAAATGTTTTATTGTTAGTTGTTTATTGTTTGTAATTGGTTGTTTATTGTTGTTTGTTGTTTTCGGACTGTGAGGTCAAACCCAGAGTTCTTAACATGAAGCTCTTTATAGTTCTTGACGTCATCCTGTCTCTTAAAGTATCTCATTATTCTTCATGGACATTCTCAACGTCTCGTTATTGAACTCGTCAATAAAAGCCGATCGTTACATCATGTGACTCCTCCGCTGCAGGGTGGTTTGTTTCCTCTGCGGGGGTGCGGAGGCGGGGCGGGTGGAGACAGTGTGTGGAGTCTGGAGCAGATTAAAACCTCAGAGCTGCTCTGACTGGAAGCAGATGCTAGAGGGGCTTTTCCTCCTGTGTGTGTGTGTGTGTGTGTGTGTGTGTGTGTGTGTGTGTGTGTGTGTGTGTGTGTGTGTGTGTGTGTGTGTGTGTGTGTGTGTGTGTGTGTGTGTGTGTCAGCGTTCAGCCTTCAGAAACATTAAACATGAACCAGAAGGTTTCAGACTTTAAACTTCTGAGTTTATTTACCTTCTCTCTTCTTCTGGTTTCCCAGCATGCATCAGGAGACCAGCAGTTAACTTCAGGTGTTCTGTTGGAGCTTCAGACCTGAAACACAAAAGAAACACGGAGACGTTAAGGGATG
Source organism: Anoplopoma fimbria (assembly GCF_027596085.1). Classification (NCBI taxonomy): domain Eukaryota; kingdom Metazoa; phylum Chordata; class Actinopteri; order Perciformes; family Anoplopomatidae; genus Anoplopoma; species Anoplopoma fimbria. Next base: position 239,293 of record NC_072470.1, read on the forward strand.
AATTTTCTCAGAGGCAACGCTTCCTCTTTGTTGACTGGTTCTACTGGTTCTACTGGTTCCACTGATTGCTCATGGGAACCTTCACACTTGTTGGTTTCAACCCGACTCTGAACTCTCATCCAATCAGCTCTGCGGCTCAGAGCTGCCACGACCAATCAGCGACGGCGTTGTCCAGGCCGACCGCGGTGTGGTGGTGGTGGTTTGGACGGAGGACTAATAGTATCCAACAAACTGTCACTGCAGTACAAGTACTAATACCACACTGTTAACGTACTAATACCACACTGTTAAAGTACTAATAGTATCCAACAAACTGTCTAAACATTCAGACAGTGTGACACAGTACCCGTGTGTCGGACTGAAACGCAGTACTTGTGGGTAAAAGTACTTGTTACATTCCTCATGTCATCCATCAGCTCTCTGTTACACAACGATCTGCTTCAGGGGTTTTCCTGCTAACTGGAAGCAGACCAGGACCTGCAGCAGCTCTTATTAAAACATACAGCAAGCTCACGTGGGGCCCCGTCCAGCTGGCGGGCCCTCGGGGGCCCTCACGGACCCCCACTTATATTTTAAAAGAGTCTTTCTGAACTAATTCTCTATAAAGACCTTCTGCTGGCTGCCGGAGGACTCTGATGTTTACTGCGTCATGTCGTCAGATCTTTACAGGCCGGAGCCAGAGGCAACAACAGTCCACATGGGTCCACATGAGTCCTCATGAGTATGAAGCCATAATCACAGCCAGCAAGACCAGCAGAGCCAAAACCTCAGATTCAGATCCTCCTCCTGGGACTTCCAGTCTCTGCTCAAACCATCAGGTTCTCTTTTGGACCTGGTGCTGGTCTGTTAAAGTAATCAGGGTCCTGGACCCGACGGGGCCGGTTTGGACGTCCCCCGATGAGATCCTGGAGCCAGCGCTGATTAAGTGAAGTCTTTTGGAAGAAGCGTTCAGCTTCAAACTTTAGTTTTTTAACTCAGAGGAAAAAAATCTACAAGAGCGAATCGTGAACGAGAGGAGAGACCACACGATCAAACAACACAGGTACAAATACACAGAGTATGTATTTGTACTTTGTATTTGTTTCTTCTCTGTTGTATCTTAATACGTTGTGAAACCATGAAGCTCTGGTCTGGTTTCTTTCCAGGAAAAGTGACAAGAAAACCACCAACAGCACCAAGACCCGATTATTGTTGTACAACTACCACAGCAAGTACTACAACTTCTACAACTGCTACCAGTACAGCTAGTACAAATTGTAATACTTTGTGTTATCTCCCAAACACCCCATACTGGTTTTAGCTCCTGAACGCTCCAAACTGGTTTTAGCTCCTGAATGCCCCAAAGTGGTTTTAGCTCCTGAACGCCTCATCACACATCACTGATTTTACATCCAACACACCTGAACATCAGAAGATAAAAGACAAACAGTAATCAAATAAAACAAAATGTATATAAATCTTCTACCAACTGAAAGGAGGGTTTGATTAACTACGATCATTTCTACGAGCGTCTTTGATTGTGATGAAAACATGTTGAGCTGAAGAAAAGACACACTTTGCTCAGAGACAGAAGACTTCAGGTGATCTGAGGTCAGCGTTAACGACCTCCATCTGTCACCATGGCGACCAGAAAACTGAAGGAGAACGTCTCTGTGAAAAACATTAAGACGACAAACTGTGAGCGAGGGTTTCCCCCGACTCACCAGCCCTCGTCCTTCATGGTGTCCTCACCTCGTTAGTCATTGTGTCCTCCCCCCGTCCTCCCCCTTCCCTTCCCTCCGTCCTCCCTCCGTCCTCCCCTGTTCTCTCATCTGGGCTGAATCCTGATTTTCCTAAAACAAGGGAATCCCGGTCCAGATGACTTCAGAGGGGGAACGGGGATTTCTTCTGCATCGTAAGTCATCTGTCCAACAAAGAGGGACACATGTGGAGTCCAGATCAGGATCTCTGGAGGAGACCAGGAGGAGGACTACGAGAACCACAATGATCAAACATTAAAAACACTAACAGAGAAAACCAGAGAAACTAAAAGATCGTTCTTCTTTAACCGATTCCTGTTTACTTCTGTTGTTTACCTCCAATGTGTTCACGGATCTAACTCTATGGAGTACTACAGGCTCAAGTCAAGACCAACAGGTCCCTTAACACAGGTCCCTTTAAAGACCAACAGGTCCCTTTACAAGGCCAACAGGTCCCTTTACAGACCAGCAGGTCCCTTTAAAGGCCAACAGGTCCCTTTAAAGACCAGCAGGTCCCTTTAAAGGCCAACAGGTCCCTTTAAAGACCAGCAGGTCCCTTTAAAGACCAGCAGGTCCCTTTAAAGACCAACAGGTCCCTTTACAGACCAGCAGGTCCCTTTACAAGGCCAACAGGTCCCTTTACAGACCAGCAGGTCCCTTTACAAGACCAACAGGTCCCTTAACACAGGTCCCTTTACAGACCAGCAGGTCCCTTTAAAGGCCAACAGGTCCCTTTAAAACCACAGGTCCCTTTACAGACCAGCAGGTCCCTTTAAAGGCCAACAGGTCCCTTTAAAGACCAGCAGGTCCCTTTAAAGGCCAACAGGTCCCTTTAAAGACCAGCAGGTCCCAAGGCCAACAGGTCCCTTTAAAGACCAACAGGTCCCTTTAAAGACCAACAGGTCCCTTTAAAGACCAGCAGGTCCCTTTAA